>NC_053022.1:535672264-535827951 GCF_003073215.2 Triticum urartu
GTCTCGGAGCGCACTGGCTCCTCCATCTCCACCCTCTTGACCGGAGACTCGCGCTCCATTGCCGCAGAGTCGCTGCGCCCTGATTTCATCGAGGTGTTCATGCCGGAGGGGGACTACGTCGCAGCCACGCGGCTGGCGGTCGTTACCATTGAGCTGCCGAACGCCTTCCACAACGACACCACGGCGGTCCAGGCTGACGTTCTGCGCTCCATCAGCCACCTCCTCCCAGAGACGATCCCGTCCTCCGTTGGTGCCATGTACCTCTGCTTTGCCTCGGTGGCCGACCGTGAAGAGGCGATGCGGCACCAACCTTTCTAGCATGAGGGTGCCCGCATCGATCTCCATCGCAAAGAAGCTTTTGGGCGCGTCGATCTCCACGTCGACTCCTGTGCGCTGCTCGCGGCCACGGGCTTCGCTGCCGAGTTCTTCAACCCGCCGGGCATCGCCGCGGCTTTCACTTCCTTCGGCAAGGTCTTGGAGATCGACCCCCTCGCCCTGGCCGGGCAGGAGCTGGCCACGGTCCGGGTGGTCGTTCGCCTCTGGAGCCCTAGAGACGTCCCTTGCGACGTCTGGCCGCTCGGGGGGTGCTGGGGGGCGCGCGTGGTCTCGGTGTGGCCGGTGCGCGTCTGGCGTGCGGCTGACTCCTACACCAGGGACGGCCAGTACATCAACTTCTTCCGCACGCCGCCCCCTCCCTTCGCCCACAACCACCCCGCTCTGCATGGGCATCCGCTGGGGCATGGTCGAGGGGCTGGCGCCGTCTTGGGTTCAGCTCGCGGGCGTGGTCGTGGTGGCGGCCGCCAGCTGGCCTCCGTGCTGCGGGTGCTGGGGCTCCTCCTCTCCCTCCTCCTGCAGCGGGTGGGGGGGTTGGATGCGTCCACTGCTCCCCTCCTTGGGCCGTCCCCCGTGTCTCCGGCTCCCCGTTCCCCTCTGGATCGGCCAACCCTCTCTCCCGGCTCTCCATTACGAAGATCTGTGAGCCTGAGCCGGTGGAGCGCTGTCTTGTGCCATCGGCCGCCCCTCTTGACGGGGGCAAGCATCGCCGCAGTGTGCGTCTGGCTAGGAAGGAGGCCCCTACCTGGGTTAGCGTGGAGGCCAAGGCGATCAAGCTCATGCTTAAGGACGCGCTGTCCGGCTGCTCTCCCAGGCTCAAATCTAGGGTGCTGAAAGACAAAATCCTGGACGCGGTGATCGCTCCTATGGGCATGAAGCCTGTGTCCGATCTGCGCTCTGCTGCCTTCATCCCCGAAGCCCCGGTGCATGTCCACGAGGATGATTAGTTTGCCCCTGGCTGCTGGCTTTCATGCGCGCGCTAGCGTGCCCCCTCCCAGTTTCATGTCGCTGCCTCCTTCGTGATGGCTTGTATCCGTAGCTCGTTTTATCCCCCCTGTCTTTGTTTTTCCCTGCTTCCCTTCCTGTACTTTCGTGGGTGCCCCGGTGTGCATTGCTGCTATGAATTGTAACACCGTTCGTTCTCTCCGTATCCTTTCTTGGAATATCCAGGGTTTAGGAGCTAGTGACAAATGCGACATTGTCAAAAACTCCGTGTGGGCGGCCCGTCCCGGTCTCATCTGCTTTCAGGAGACTAAACTTGCCACGATTTGCCATAGGAAGGCTCTCTCCTTCCTCCCTGGTTGTTTTGCGCAGTTTGTGGCTAAAAACGCCGATGGGAGTCGTGGTGGCATCGTCACCGCCTGGGATCCCTCATCCTTTTCCCTTGTCTCTTCATCGGAGTCTCGCTTCTCTCTCACCGTTAAACTCCTGTGTGTTGTGACTAATGCCCCCTTCACGATCACCAACGTGTATGGCCCCTCTGACCACTCGCTCACGGAGGCTTTTGTCGATGACATGCTCTCTGTCACCCATGACGCCGCGACCCCCTGGATCGCGGTGGGCGACTTCAACCTCATTCGTTGTGCTAGTGAGAAGAACGGTGGGCATTTTGACATGGCGCGTGCCTCCCGTTTCAATGCGTTGATCAACGCCTTGGCCATGCACGAGGCGCATCTCTCTGATCGCCTTTACACTTGGTCGAACCGTCCGACTCCTCCCATCCTGGCTAGGCTAGACCGTGTCTTCTTCGACAACCTTTGGAATGCCACCTTCCCCGATACGTCTCTTATGTCTCTCCCCCGCACCACGTCGGACCACATCCCGCTTTTGGTCGCGGCCTCCACCAAAATCCCGACACCGTCTAGATTCTTCTTCGAGAGCGCCTGGCTTCTTGACCCTGCTTCTCTTCCCGCCACCCTCCCCGGTGGGCGCGACCGGTTTGTGCCTTGGACGCTGCTGGGGCTTTGGCTGCTCGTAAGAAGTCGTTCAGGACCGCCTCCAAGGTTTGGAAAAAGCAACACCGGTTCATTCCCACCTTTGACAATGATTGTAGGTTCTTAATTGACCTGTTTGATTTTCTCGAGGAAAACCGCGCTCTCTCGGGTTGCGAAGACTCTCTTCGACGCGATGCAAGGGCGGCCCTTGCTGCCTCTGTCCTGCGACAGTGCACGCACTGGCGCCAACGCAGCAAGTGTCGTGCGGTGCGGGACGGAGACGAAAACACGACGTTCTTCCACGCCTCGGCCTCGCATCGTCGCCGCTGCAACGCGATCGGCGTGTTGGATGTGGAAGGGGCACTGGTCACAGGCCATGCAGGGAAGGCCGCGGCGCTGCTGGGCTTCTTCTCCTCCTTGCTGGGCCGACCTAGACCCCCCGTCTGGTGCTTTGACCTGGATTCGCTCTACGCCAGTGCACCCATCGTGGATGGGCCCGCGCTGGTGGCGCCTTTCGAGCAGGCCGAAATCAAGGCTGCTATGGCAGCCCTTGATCGCAACAGCGCTCCCGGCCCCGACGGGCTAGGGCCCGCCTTCTACAAAGCTGCTTGGGTGACCGTGGCGGCCGATCTTCATCGCCTGTTCGATGTGTTCCACTCTGGGGCGGCTCGCCTGGACGGGATCAACCGCGCCTTCATCGTGCTGCTCCCGAAAGGCTCCGGTGTCCATCCCCGGCGTCCTTCCGCCCCGTCTCCCTGCAAAATTGCGACATCAAAATCCTCTGCCGTGGGCTTACGTCGCGGCTCCAGCAGCAGATCTCTCATCTCATTGACGAGGATCAGTCCGGCTTCGTCCATGGGCGAAGCATCTCGGAGAACTTCGTCTACGCCACCGGGCTGGTGCAATGCTGTCACCGGAGGCGAGCTGCCACCTTGGTGCTGAAGCTCGATTTTGTGAAGGCTTTCGACTCCATCAACTGGGAAAGCCTGCGCAAGATCATGGCGGTGCGTGGGTTTCCGCCCCTCTGGTGCGACTGGATGGACACCCTCTTCCACTCCTCATGCTCGGCGGTCTTGCTCAACGGCGTACCGGGGCGCTGGTTCCAGGTCAAATGCGGCCTCCGGCAAGGGGACCCCATCTCCCCGTACCTCTTCCTCGTGGTGGCCGATGTGCTTCAGCGGCTCATACGCCACGACGATGTTCTTCGGCACCCCATCGTGCCCGATGCTCCGGCCGTCGTGCTCCAGTACGATGATGACACGCTCATCATCATGCGAGCGTGTGCGGACGGAGTGGTGCGGCTCAAGCTGCTCCAAGACTAGTTCGCGGCCGCCACCGGGCTCATCAACTTCAGACAAAGCACGATGGTCCCGATGCACGTCGATGAGGAGATCAGGGCTCAGGCGGTGGGGATCCTCGGCTGCGACACCGGGGCGTTCCCTCAGACTTACCTCGGGCTCCCCTGTCTTGGCAGAAGCTTCGCTATGCGGATTTCCTGCCCATGATCGCCAAGGTGGACAAATACCTCGCTGGGTGGGCTGCCCACCTCCTGTCTCCGGCCGGGCGCCTAGTTCTTATCAATGCGGTCCTGGACGCTCTCCCCACCTACGCCATGGCGGCCATGCTCCTGCCACCCCCCGTGCTCAGTGCGCTGGACGGCCTTCGTCGCTCCTTTCTTTGGAATGTTGCCGAGCGCGCCTCCGGCGCTCAATGCCTTGTGGCGTGGGAGCGCGTGTGCAAGGCGAAGGCCGAAGGAGGACTGGGGGTGCGTGACCTGCAACCCAGAACACAAGCCTTATGCTGAAGATGGTGCACCGGCTTCACACGATGCCCGGGTCACGCTGGGCGGCCTGGATATGGCAGGGGGCCGGCGGTCACTCGCTCCTGTCTCGGGGCGAACTCGCTCTCGGAGAACACAAAAACTCCATGGCAAGGCTGCTCCCGCTCTATCGCTCCATCTCCTCGGTGGAGGTGGGAGACGGGCGGGCGTGCTCGTTCTGGTGGGACTGCTGGCTCCCCTGCGGCGCGGTGGGCGCCGCCTTCCCCGCTCTTCTCTCTCACACGACGGATGAGGAGGCCACTGTCTGGCAAGCGAGGCAGCGCGGGATCGCCAGTTTCCTTGTCCCCCGACTGATGAGAGTCGGTCGTCAGGAGCTCCAAGCGGTGCAGACTGTGGTGGATGCCTCGCCAAGCAGGGCTGGGCCGGACGTGCGGCGGCTGAACCACGCGTGCGCGCCCAAAGGGGCTCTGTCGTCTGCTGTTGTGTACGGGCTCCTGTGCTTCGGGGGCGTGCGTGCCGGCTACGCCGACATGATCTGGGGCGCGCGCGTTCCTCCCAGGGTAAAGTTCTTCAGCTAGCTCCTGGTTCAGAAGCGTATACACATGCGCGACACGCTTCTCAGGAAACACATCGTCGCTGTGGATGAAACCGGCTGCCCGCTTTGCCCGGCCACTCTTGAGTCCGCCGACCACATGCTCTTTTGTTGCCCGTTTGCGGAAGCTTTCTGGCACATGGTGGGCGTGGGGGCGGCCGGTGCCACAGCGTGTGACCTGGGCGCACTCGCGGTGCGCGCGACCCAGTTGGAGTTCGTCAAGCTGTGCTGCTGGCAACTCTGGAAGCATCACAATTCGGTCGTCTTTCAACGCCAACAACCATCGATAGATCGGGTGCTCGCCTGCTACAGAGACGACGCTGTGCTGTGGCGTTGCAAACTGCCTGCTGACCGTAGAATCCACATCGACTCATGGCTTCAGGCCTTCCTTCCCTGACCCGTTGATTGTTAGGGTGTAGTGATCTCTCGCACTCTACGGAGTTGCCCCAAAACCTCTCGCTATAATGAACTGGGGGCTTTGCCCGTTTCGATGATCAATATATTCAGGTGGGGGAAACTCCCCCCCCCCCCTCCAGTGAAAATTAAAAAAAAAAGGCCATCCAATATAGGTGAGCTTAACTAATTAGTCCACGGCTTGGTTTGGTTTAGTTAGTCTTCATGCATGGCTTGAACAATTAGCTATAGCTCTCCTCGGGCCATTGTACCGATCGACTTAATCATGCTCACGCACGCGGTTACTCATGCAAGACAAGTGCACATCACGCCATCTGTTGCGACGACAACGGCCTAGAACACCGCACATGCATGCATCAACGTCTTCATAATTTCTCCCTAATTTTTTTAAATATCTCCATGATATTAACAAATTAACGATCAATGTGTGGCCACTCTATTCATTTAATGTTGCACATATGATTAACTTTCAATTTGATATGGCATAATTGAGACTATGATCTATGGAGTATTATTACATTCTTATGCATTTGTGTGTGCGGTTAGTTTAGCTTTGGGCTTGCATAACTTGAAAGAGGAGCCAGAGCCAGAGGCAGGACAGCCGGCATGATGCATAATTGCATATTGTGCTCTATTTTTCTGTTTTCCTTTTCGCTTTCTTTTATGGAGGAGGAAGTCAAGATCAGGGCTCATGTAAAGTCTCATGCAGGATCTTTTGGTGCACAACAGGGACGTCCACTTGAAGCTAATCAATGAGTAATTTGGCCGCTCTACGTGCATGCTACACGGAATCTGCTTATTCTACCACGATCTAGCTAGTCACTCTCCAGTAACAATTAATAAGCCCGCCACATGTTGTTAGTTTATATGTGCACTCGAACCTGTCGGCAATGAAGGACGTCACTACTAGTATATAACTATACTAGAAAATTGCCCGTATGTTGTAAGGGGAGTATAAATATTTTGATGATTCAACATCAATCATCTGCAACATACTCCCTCCATTCTAAAATATAGTGCGTCCGCGCTTCTCGAGGTCCAACTTTAACCATAAATTTAACCAACGAGACCAATTGCGGCGGGAGAAAAAATATATAATTAAAAACTTTTTTCGAATACCAATTCACTGATATAATTTTTGCTCCCACCGCAATCGGTCTTGATAGTTAAATTTACGGTCAAAGTTGAAGCACGAAGATAGAGGAAGACTACATTGTGGAATGGAGGGAGTATAACTTTACGATCCTCGTGTACATCGAATAACATAGTGGACTTTATTTACTGTTAAATCGCTCCTTCCTCTGCTCACTGTCTACCCTCTGAAAGAATATGATAAAACAATGTTAAGAAAGATAAAACAATTAATAAGCCCGCCTCATGTTGTTAATTTGTATGTGCACTCCAACCTGTCGGCAATGAAGGATGTCATTTAGGATACAACTAACACAGTGGAGGAGGAGTAGTGTACTGCAGTTGGGATATGACTTAATTAGATAATGACAAATCTTGTCTTGGTGAGATCGATGTTGGACATATGAAATGGAGCTCAACTTGGTTGAGATGAACTATTCACGCCCTGAAATCTGAATCACATGCATGTTCAGTCTACGTCGCAAATTAGGTCGAGTACATACGCACTAGCTAGCTAGTGTACTAGTCTACTATAGATACAGGTAGCCATGCAGCATGCATTGATTTCTCTAGCTACCGATCGTTGGGGTACGTATACAGGTACGCTTCGTGGATCAATAACGAACAAGCTTTCACATCCGGGCGACATGATCCCCCGCCCTTTGGTTTGGTTTGAAAATGGCAGTGGTGGTCTTGGTAGCTCGCAAACTCGATGGGAAAAGGAGAGGCTGCCTACCTCCGGTGAAGTAGCTTCCAACTTTGCCAAAAGGAACAGTACACTACTACTAGTCGACAAGCCCACAAGTGCAAGCATGCATCGCGCCAAAGAACATGCATGGGTGGCGCTCCAAATCCGCGAAACGAATGCTGGTCATCATATCCACGGTAAAACAGGGCGGCCCCTCGGTCTGAAAGCAAGCGTTTTCGCAGAGTAATGAGCGACTTCGGTTACATTTTCCCTTTCGATTCTTTGTAGTATGATCAGAAATGTGATCTATATCTACGTAGACGGTCAACAACCATACATCCATTTCTACGACGAGTAATTTAAAGCGGAAAGATTATGTACGTACGTGCAAATCGGTTGGAGGTAAGCCTACAAAGCATTGCTTGCACCACGCTCGAAGCGATCGACGACCGGCCGGCACCTACATACGTACGCGCGTCGATGATCGATGGAGCTCCGGCCAGCCGTCCGCCAGGTACGGAGGGCCGGGCGCCGGCATGGTCCGCATGCAACGCAACGCTCACGACCGCGACCGGCCACCGCACGTAGGCTCCCGGCCGTGTGGACGCCGAGCTTTCTACAACTCACGCAAGCTTTCCTCCACTCTCCACTCTCCGCCGTTCGCCTTCCTCCTTTCCTTTGTGGACTGTGGCGTTTGCAAGCCACCTCCCTCCGTGGTTTGCGAGTAGAGCGCCATCATTGGCCATTAATCCGCAAGCTACATACACTTGGCACTGCACTGTGCGACCGATGACTTTTTATTGGGGTGTGTCCTTGTCGACGCACCAACCGGCCTGGCAAGAACAGAAAACTGATGAACATCACATTAACTGACACGTAGTACTACGTACGATGCCAGCAACGCGACGCAAGCGTGCAACTCGTGATGCAACTGAAGATGCACGCACGCTTATCTTTCGTGAGGGATTTCATTGCACGGTTGAAACTAATCAAAACGAGCCTCCCTCTGATGCATGTACATCGTACGGCCACCGTGACAAAAATGCTGAACATGTGGGAGCTAGCTATAGCTTGCTTGAGAAGCAAAAATGTTTGTGGCCGGCCGGGCGGTCTTAATTTGGACTGATTTTTTGTACTCTGTGCGTGGAGAGTCGAGAGCCGGATGATGGCAGAATCGACCACATTTGACGCAAACGCCTCACACATAGTGCCGTACGGGCGACTCATCAAATGGAGCACTGCCTTTTGCTGTCCTTTTTAATCAACTGTATCTGTCAGTCTAGGGCTCTCTCGCGTGCAACACCTCTGTAAACAGCAACCTCCTTTTCCCTTCAAGTACAAGGATCAGGTGTTTTGTGCTTTATTCGGTCAGCACTGCTGCTATACCAAGCCGGGCCCTCCCCGGCGACCTTTGCCGTCCCGCTGCAGCTCACGTTACTTAATTTTCACGAGCCAAAATTAGCACAATGCAATCTTCACTTTTCACTTTTTAGCGGTAAGTTTCAGGCCTTCACTTGCCTTGTTTATTTAGTTTTATCTCTTCGCTTTCTCTGTAGCCAAGCTAGCTAGCTAGTGACGACGTGATTACTGTTTACCCGCTGATCATAAGGTCCAAATGAATGGAGTTGTACCCACTATAGACGGTGGATGGACGACTGGCCTGCCAGCTGAGGCCGGAGCTGAATGAACACGTTCACGTGCACACTATCTGTCGTCGACGCAACAGACTTTCTGAACCCCCAGGTGACTCCGCACGAGACTTTTTCTTCGCAGGGGGTGACTCCGCACGAGACTTTTTCTTCGCGGTAACGTGCGTGCTACCTTTGTCATGCATCGATGTTCTTGCTTCCTTTCTTGTACGGTGCTAGCGTCAACTCAACCGATCATCACAACAATGAATTTTGCTATTCACCGACAGTGGATCTTGTCCTCGCTCGCGAATGGGCGATGAATTTCGGCCATCACTTTAGACGCCGTTGTCACTGCCTCCACGAAGCAAACAGGAAAACGATCCATCCATCGATATACATTCCAGCACCAGCAGCATCCATCGAGCTTAGTAGTAATGAGCACTGGTGCCAAGTGATGACACCTCCCTGCCTCTGGAACGACAGTGCAGCTCCACCCGTCGCCGGCCGTCCGGCCAGCCGCTGTCAGTCAGTCACAGGCAGACGGACGGACAGGCAGACAGACAGCAGCGGCCCGATTTCTTACCACATTTGCATCGCTTCGACTTGATTTAATTTGATTAGGTCCGAGAGATGTCCAGGGCATCGATCTCTGTATCTGGACGCGCCCCGCGGAGAGGACGTTTCTTTGGCCCTCATGCACGCATATCGTCGGATGGAACACGAAGGTCGGCAGGGGAAGGCCGGTCGTGGGTTCACGCGACGTCATCGGTGAGGTTAACATCGACCGTTGATAATCTGATGATCAGTTGGCTCAAGGAGTAAGGATGACCCCGGCCTCTGTATCTGAGAGATGCATACGGCCACTTTATTGATTATTTTCAAGGACCTTATAAAGTATTACAACAATGTGTCTAAATCCACCATCTTGGCAATATATGCCGCTACTCCTATCAAAAAAAATGAAGGGGTGCTAGCTCGGCCACTACCAAACCACTCATCTAAGCCTAACATCAAAAGTCGGAAGCCGAAACATATTCGAAAGCCCCAACCGAGCCACATACCGGGTGTGGAGCACAATCCGGTCAGACGCACTCGTGTGTCGTCGCCGCCATCTTCCACATGTCCGTCTTCAGAACATATTGAGACTTCTACCTTGTCTGGCCACTCTGCCATCGACGTCACCATGACGCCAGACAGCAACCTCCTCCTGCGCGAGTCCATCTTCGTGCATCGGACACCGAGCCTCCACAGCGCCATGCCGCCGATATCCGCCGCCATCGATGTGTGAGATGAAGTACCGCTCCACCATCCGCCCAGCCAGCACTTACTCCAAAACGATGCCCCCAGAAGGGAAATAATTATCGTCCGATCCGGAAGACCCGGATCTAGGGTTTCCCCCGGAGCATCCAGAGCCTGATGACGCAGACTGCAACAACGATGCCTCGACAAGGGAACGACATCTAAGACGCCGCCATCGTCCGCCATGACCGTAGTCAGCGCGATTTTCATCGGCAGTTGCTCCACCAGACGTGCGCCGCCGACGTCGCTGGTCCCTTCAACCGGAGCAAACTCCAAAACAATGCCCTAAAGAGGGACTACGACGCAAAAGCGCCGCCATCGCTCGATCCCAAGGAGATCTAGGGTTTCCTCCATAGTTGTCCGCGCTGTCAAGGGCCAGACAAGGATAGAATCCCGCGGATCTGCCCAGCTGCCAACGAGTCGCACCCACCACCGTGCTGACGGCCGGCCAGCAATCCGGCCGCGCCGCCGCGCACCGATCCAAACACGCCGTCGCCGTCCCTGGCGGCCGCGACGCACCAGATCGTAAGGCCTCCTGCCGCGAGGAATCGACGTCGCCGAGGCGCCGCCACCACCTGTCATGGCGACCGGCCCGCCGCCACGCTCCGGCCCGGCGGCGCCGGCCCGCGCCAGCCCCAACCGAGCGCGAGGGCCCGAGTCCCCGCCGCCGACGACGACGGCTAGGCTTCGCCTGGCCTTGGGCGGCGGCGAGGGAGGAGGAGGAGGAGTGGGAAGGTTCGGCGGCGATGGGATCTGGGGCCTCCCGGTCGCCCACGCGGGGGGGAGGGGGGGGCTCGGGAGGGACGGGAGCATCTAGATGATCGAAACACATTATTAATTGCCTTGTTTGTCACCGGAGTCGCAAAGCAGGTCCCCGCGGGCGCATTGATGGGCTACCGTTGGGGACTTAATTAGCAGTGTCACACTTAACCTACAGTGACGAGCTAGGCTCGGAGAGGAAAGAAGGGCTTCCTTCTTCCGGAGGAAAGTCATGTCCCCAAAAACCGTATGAGCATCTCCCACGCTTCCCATTTCCCCATAGAAGGTTCTGGGTTGGGGCGTGTTGAGCAAAAAAAAAAGCTCCAATGATTTTCGTAAAAGCGATCTCTTAGGGAACCCCGTATAATCAGAAACCCCCCCCCCCCTCCCCTCACCTAGGACGAATATGGTATTTCGCTAAAAATGTCAGGTCTACGGGCTATCCTCGGAGTCAGTCGCACCGATACCGCTGAGACGCTGACCACCACAAATACGCCTTCGACCACCCGGCGTCACTAATGCCGACAAACCCCCCTCTTCCCCCGCCGCCGCAGACTACCACCGTACGCTGCCCGCCGCCAGTGCCGCGCGCCCCTATTTTTATTTTTTAAGAAAAACATAAAAAACTGATTTTATGAGAAGGTGTTTATGGGACGAGCTAAAGCACCTCACCTGCAAAAATCTTCTAAATTATACACACTTCGTAAAACCATTTTTAGGAAGAGTTTCATATGGTACTTGTTGAAGATGCTCGGGCATCTTCAAAGCCGAACCGCAAACCGCTCGCATCCGTATGGATCACAAAAGCCATCTAACGTGGGCCTGTATCGATCCGCCGAGCGGGCCGGACACGATTTCCTCCGTAAACCGGAGACAAAGTGGGGGAGGGCTTTTGGGAGTACGGACACGCGAAACGTAGGAATCCGACACCCCCGGCCCACCAAAAAACCTCCACGGACCCCGTGACTCCATCCTCCCCATTTTCTCTCCTTCCTTCTTTCCCTCTTGCCTTCGCCGCCGTTCCACCACTCCGGCTACCACGCCGCACACAAGCCAAAACTCTACAACTCCGGCACCTCCAGCGCTCTAGCAATGCTCCATAACGCTTCTCCTCCGTCTCCGTTCAACTCCTGTCCTCTGACTGCCCCGCCAGGTACCATCCGCTGCTACTATTCTCACCATCCCCGACAACTGTTCGATGAATCATGGAAGCTAAAAATAGTTGTCCCCTTTTCTTTCTAGCAATGACTTTCGATTTAAAGTACATATACGAGAAGTATGTTGAGCCTTCTGACGGCTCATTGGACGAGGAGGAGTACTTCGGTGAGACAACAATGGTGCAGGCGATCCTTGAAGACGAGGAGCATGCGGAGTGGAAATCTCAGCCGGGCAAGGGCCATGAAAACGGCCGGGGTCGACCCCTTCGTTGGGCACCAAATGTGGCGGTACGCTCCCCGGACCGATTCGGCCCGGGTATTTCCCAGCCAGGGAAAGGAGGGGGATCCCGAGAGGATCCCTGGTTACCAAATGACATGGAGAAACAGACACAGCACGGCTCTCTCTCTCTCTTTCTCTCCTTCGCCACAGTGCACGCACGGCCGGCGCACTATTTTAACCCACCGCGCGCCACAAACCGCAGGTGTCTTCAACTCCAATCCATCACTGCTGCGCCTTGCTTCGGACCTACTTGATCGCTGCCTCACCTCACTCACTCACTCCTCTCCGTCTCTCTCGCCGAGTGAGCTTGCGGTTCTTGCCACGCACGCTTCCACCACACATACCTGACCATATATGCCCACCAGGCAACGATCCATCGGGAGGAAGCAACCGCCGTCGATCATACCGATCGCCATTACATAGACCGGCATTGCCTAGCTCGTCAGTATAGCTAGCTACGAGGCCAGCAGCTGCCGCGCGACGGGATCGATAGAATGGGGCGTCCATTGTCCGGCGGCGTGGGGCAGCCCAAGCTCCGCAAGGGGCTGTGGTCGCCCGAGGAGGACGAGACCAGGCTCGCCGGGCTGAACCGTTGCGGCAAGAGCTGCCGCCTCCGGTGGATCAACTACCTCCGCGCCGACCTCAAGCGCGGCTGCTTCTCGCAGCAGGAGGAGGACCACATCGTCGCGCTCCACCACATCCTCGGCAACAGGTATGGCCGTCCACGCAATGCATTCAGTTCTTATTAATTTTGCACCGCAGAAAGGTTTGAAGCTAGTACTGATGCGTGTGTGCGTGCAGGTGGTCTCAGATCGCGTCGCACCTGCCGGGCCGGACGGACAACGAGATCAAGAACTTCTGGAACAGCTGCATCAAGAAGAAGCTCCGGCAGCAAGGCCTCGACCCGGCCACGCACAAACCCATGGCCGCCGCCTTCACGGCCACGGCGGCATTGCCGGACGCGGAAGAGGAAGACCGCAAGCCCCTTGCCGCGGGTGCGGACGGCATCCTCGCTCCGAAGCAGCCGACGGTGTTCCACCCGTTCCCGGTGTGCGCCGACTACGGCGCTGGGTTCGCCGACTACCTCGGCGCGGCGAACGCGGCGGCATTGTATGGCCAGTTCTGCGGTGGAAACGAGGGCGCGGACGAAGACGCCGGGTTCGGCGCCGCAGACTACAGCTGCGTGCTGGACGTGTCGGAGAACCTGGGCTACGGGGAGAGCTCCAGCAACAGCAGCAACCGGAACTACGGCGGTGAGGTGGGCAGCATGCTCGACGGCGAGGTGGGAAGCATGCTCGATGGCGAGGTGCTACACTGGGCCAAGGCGGAGCCGGCCTTCGCGGAGATGGAGTATGAGTTCTCGCTGCCATGCCAAGAGCAGAGCCTCCTCCCAAATTTCGAGTTCAACTTGGAACACTACTTCTGACATTTTTTTCCCTTTTTCATTTAAAAAATATATAGTAAAATGTCCATGCGTTGCTACGGGGCATTGCATATTTTATTAGAACTTCTCCTTTTATTTTACTGTTAAAAATCTTTCTATCTTCATCTTAATATTGACCACTGCACCATGAGCTGAAAATCATAGTTAAATTCGTCACAAGAATAAACAAGGACTCGCAACAGCAAGCTGGACATAATACATGTAAAATAATAAAAGATTGTTAAAATACAAACTTCATATTGTTATAGTACAAATAAAAAAAAGATGGGCCCTCGGTGCTGCTTGACGCTACGATGGCCTGGTAGCCTTGGTGTTGTTCTATCAGGCGGCGAACCGGTGGCCGCGGCGCTGCTGCACTCGATTGCGACCCGGCAGCCTCGGGACTTCCCCGCTGCGAGGACGACCAGGCGGACTCGGCACTGCTCTAATCCGAGGACGAGCCGACTGCTTCAGCACTGCCCACACAACGGCGTTCCAACAGCAGCGGCTACTTGCTTGACTGAATGTTGCAAGGTCCTGCACGTACCTAACTGAATGTGCAATGACGCTGTACGTGAAGCAGAGTAGCAGACAACGTTGCTGATGCACTATATTTGTAGCTATGTTCTAGTTTATCTTGGAACATGTATGAGGCATGCTGGCACTTTGCTTTTAAGCTCTTGTGCTAGCTATATGGCGGTGAGAGCTGGGTACATTGGGGTCATTCAGGCATTCTGTATTCTTTTTTTATCAGTAAACTCATCCCATACATCTTTTACGAATTTACTCCATGTATGAAGTTAATATTCATACATATTCTTTCATTTTTAAACAAACATATTCATACATTGGAGTAGTCTGTTGCTGTCAAGTACAAACAGAATCCATGTATGTAGGAGTGCATGATGTGTTGCTTGTCAATCAAATATAGTCTACTGTCGGCAACAGCTATATAGGCTACAGTAAACTAACGAATTGACAAACAGATGAGACCCATCAGATGCTTCAAAAGTATCAATCAAAGAAGGCAAAAATCACCAAAACAAACTTTGTTGCTTACCTGTGCAAGGATATGAGAAGGGGGTTACAGCTAGTTCTCCAGATTTTTGAAGTGAACTTTCAATACGTAAGGTCGCCGCACCGCGCCTCCTTCTGTCCCTCACCTCCATGTCTCCTTTCTGCCCAGGAGTCATGGATGCCATGGATCCACCTGGGAAGATGCGCTCCGGTCTTCCTCGTCGTCACCAGCGACCCTCTCCTTGTCGCCCATCTCTGGATCCGCCTCCCCAACCCCTACCGCGCACGGATCTGGACCCTTCAAGCTCCAGCATCCACCGCTGTTCTGCATCTAGCAGCCGCGCCGCCCCTAGTCACTCGAGCCGCCACGTTATCCGGCCCAGATTAGTAAAAATATTCTCTAATTAGTCTGATGAATAAGTTCCCGAATCCATGCTACCTTGGAAAAGGAATGCGAAATTCTGATTCTGTCATGACCCTTCAACAATTGTGTGCTACTTAGATACCGGACACAACCACTAACTGTCCTTGAGATGCATCAAACTTTTAAAAAGTAATTTGAAACTTCATATAATATATTTTTTGAAACTTTGGACCATCATTGCAAGACAAAGCTTATATGGATATGCCGAACCATCCACATAAGTGGGGGCTGCATACAGAAAACAAATCACAGAAATCAGTTAACAAACTACAAGCTTCTGCACACAGGAAACTGCAATGGTTAAACTTTTGCAGTGAAAACACATACTAAAAGACATTGATGGACTAATTAATGGTTATGATTTAACATTAAACAGAAAACATCGAATGTGCTGGCATGAAAATAACTGAAAATGGTTATGACTCCATAACACATGATCACAAGAGCGAGGAGCTCACTAATGTGATGTCAAACAACACTCATGAATTGTGATGTTTACTAATAGAGCTTGTATAGGTGTTACTTCTGATAGTGATGGCCAAACTGGCATTAGAGTTGCATGAGCTAAATGTTGTTAACCAAATCAGTATTAACAGTAGTATCCAGTCTTTATACAGAAATAGTTTGGATTTGCATAATTAATTCTTTCCATGTAGTAGAGTCGGCCAACTTAAGATCATTGACAAATCACCATGTAGTCCTGCAGTTTCTACAACCTAGAAATTGTGGATCCACACAAGTACCAAATACAGTGCCCACACGTAGGAAGGAGACTTGGGGAACCAATAGTTACCTGCAGGCGCAAGGTGCAAGCATCCACTCTGTCAATGTAGAGCTTGCACTTGGGGCAGCTCTGCAAACCCGGTGCACTCGACATCACTGTACACCTTGAATTGCATGCAAGATATTCAGTTGCAATGTTACAAAGAGATTCCACCGTGTTGCATTATACCAACCAGAAATGTCAATACTCATTGCAAAAGCATTATCCTTAACAGCGATGTGTCCATAAGGCATCACCAATATTGTGTTATCTTCTAAAATGTAACCCACTTACCTACACTTTCCGAAAGCAGTGACCAGTTCACACTGACATCTGCGGAACCGAACAGAAAAAACAAATTCAGTCTTATACAACCTGAATGTAATATGCAGTGATATTATATGTAGAGAATCAACTAATGTGCTCTTTATTTTACAAGCTTATGCTTAGTCCTATTTAGAGTGAAACCACCATTAATATGGCCTAGTTATTTCTTATTTGTATTCTTTATCTAACTTGCATGATGTGGTACATCTAGGTTGAAAAATATCACCACGATTGAAAGTACATGTTTACAAAGGGAACTACCACAGTGTGGATCTTCGTAATGTGATAAGCCAGGCCAATTCTGGAGAACTATATATGATTTTTTCTTGACAGGGTAAAACTAAACCAACCTCTAAACAGTAGGAGAAGTGTAAACATAATTGTTTGGGGAAAATTTCTACTTTTGTTCTGATATTTTTTATTTTACTAAGTGCATTCTATATTGTGAGTTAAATTTAATTTATATAAGTGAGAAACTTCTATGGCATAAGAATATTCATCAGAAAGTCATGGTTCCTAGTATCTTCCATACATGGTGATAATATTGATTCGAAGTGGCATGGTGTGTTCCTCAGTTGAGTACCTGGGGCCATTAATATGCAAAAATAGAAAAGGAGTAGTTGATAGTTCTTATTAAATAACTTCAATGGTGCATCAAGATTGTTTCCAATTGAAATAAAAATATAACCATTCAAATAAAGGTTATCCCTTGACTCCAGAAATAAAAGGCTGAAATTAGCATCGGCACTGATTGTTTTAATGTATACAGTCTATACAATGTTAATGCTTTAGTTAGTTCCTGATTGTGAACTCTAATGTTAATGCTTATATCAGCACCTTATTTCCTCATTCAAGAGTAACCAATTTTCTGAATATGAGCAACTTGCATTAGACTATAAGGAGCATGTGATTCAACATAGCGATGAAGACCTACGGCAAACCAGACTGAGACACCCCCTGCATGAGTAGCAAATCGAGTAAATAAGAAAGTTTTATACCCGCAGTCAGATCTAGTCTGGAAAATAAGAATAATGACAAGCTTACAAACATACGAAAATCCTGGAAACCACATGGACAACAATTAACCAACCAGCCAAAGGGAACCGGCACACTCTCAGCTCACATATCAATCCACTGAAAAACATCTCATTTCAGAAATAATCAAGGGTGAAGTACACTATGATCTTTACCTTGTACAGACTGAGCCTTGTCAGTACTGGAGATCTTTGTAGACTTGTCATACTGGCTCCTAGTAGTCAGCCTGCCTTGTACTCAGCTTGTGGATGCAACAACCACCGTAGTTTTACTTGCACTTGCATAGCTGGATTTGTACACAACAGTTGGAGTCGTTCAGATTATGCTCGGCTAGGTAAACACACACCACTTGGTCACCTTTCCTGGAGCCTGGCTCGATTGAGAGCACATCACTTTGCAGAAGAATCACTTCTTGAGTCACTATACTAGAAAGAACTGATGAACAGAACGAACAAAAGCACTCAAATAGCCGTGAAACAATTTCAAAAAAACAAATCCACCACACAGCATGCTAGCAACCCTGGTTGTTCAGAAATTCAGTAAGATAGATTGAACAGAGATAAAACTGTAAGCAATTAGGACTATGTGGAACCAAGAATTGAATAATTTATTTCCTTTTTGTAGAAAGGCGTTTTCCAGCTGAAAAGAATTCAGTTAGAATTTCATGTCGTCATACTCCCACAGTAAGAACTTACATGTCATTTTCAGTATAACTATTTTATGAGCTTACATATAAAAGCACAAAAATGAAAAGGGTACAAAAATAAAAACAACACATATATACACTGTTTGTGTTTGGAAGGATATCAATTCACAAATAAAAATAGATCTATTCATGGACTTGTTCGTGTAGTAGCAGAATTTTGTTCAAAAAAACTGGACTTGTGCTAATGGGTGAGATTGAGAGCAGATGGGGTTGCTTGCCCTATTTTGGCACAGCAGAGGCGTCATCCAAGGTGAGGAGGTGCTGCTGGCTATAGTTCCTCCCTGCTGACCTGCGCAAGAAGGGAAGGAACCGAGATGGGGAAGGGACGGGAAAGGGAGCGGATGAGATAGGAACATGATAAAACCATGAGGAGCTGCAGGTCCATGGCATCCTTCACATCTCCGTGAAGATGCCCTTGACGTCGGCGAAGCCCTGCTTGAAACCCTAGCCATGGGGATGGGGTTGCGAGCGGGCGGTAGAGGCCGGGAGCAGAGAATCTGGCTGGAGGGGAGCGAGGAGAGGACCGTTGGGAGCTCAGGGGCATGGTGCGTGGCGCCGGAGCTCACCGGAAGCGGACGGCATGGGTGGTGGCGGCGGCGAGGACATCGTGGGCGAGAGGGAGAGGAGGTGAGCCCGTCCTCCGTGTGTGGTTTTTTTTTTCAGTCTGCTCGGTCCACGGGTTGAATACCCAAAACTACAGGGTCTCTTTTGCAAGAACGAAACGTTTTCTTATATTTACCACTTTAAAAAGGACTGCGGGTTGAATACCCAAAACTACAGGTACATTTTTGCAAAAGTAGTAACGACGGACGACCAGAAGCAATCGGTGGTTTATTAGTAGGTAAAGATATTTCTTTCTTTCTCCCTCTATTTTTAAGAGAAAGGGCGCACACCATAAAATCGCAAGTTAGTGCTACTTGAGGTCATCTATAGCATCGTTTCCAATTGTATAGGCTACTTCATCTTGCATGCTGAACAAATTAGATGCTTTCAGTAAATTGTATTATTTTAGCAAATTACCCAGATGTACACACTTCTAGGGCAGTTGTGCATCATAGCCAACAACGTAACCGCGCGAATTGGTTTAATTTATTGACCCTTGATTACTTTTGTGCATGAACATGGATTCTATCAAGATTTATATTAGATTCATGACGCTTCAAATTTTTTTTGGAAATGTCTTTCATGGTTATGTGCTTCTGTGCCCTCTCAAGTCCCTAGCAATTCCTGAAAGCATGCTTCAGAGGATAGGCACAATTTCCCTTAGTTATCCGTGTAATATTTCTTGTTTATTTTGAACGCCAATAGCTGGCATACATAGCTCTGGAGTTATCCCGACAAAAGTTACCGCTAAAAGGAAACACATCTCTGAGCCAACAATTGGCCAAAAAGCCCATTCCCAGGTGACGCACTATCAAATTGCAAATACTCGTATTTGGATCTTACTTTAAATAGTTGAGCAACACAAAAAATGCATGATGTGCATAATAAAATTTTCTTCATGTTCAAATTGATCAGGTATTGTACATCCAAAAAATGAATAAAGAATTTCACATGCTAAAAATTTAGAAGAAAATATATAAACTACCACATTTGTAGGATTTCATACATCACATACGGATAAAACACACACAAAAATAACTATAGCAAAACTCCTAGTTACCATATGGAAAAAATAGTACTTTAACTTAATGCCATCAAATAAAATCATACATGGCAGATTTCCTTATGAAGATCGGACGGAGGATCAAAGTAGACCCAAACGCAAGTGGAGGCGGAAGATTTATCCCACTTCTGCGGTTCGTCGGAGTGCTAGGATTCGGACTACAAAAAAATTTCATGATGAAATATGAAAGGAATCTTTTGGAATAGCAGAGGTTTGAAAGACTTGGCTAAAAGAAGGTTTCTTGCTGAGGCATCTTTAGAGCATCGATTAGATTTTGTTGCTCTCTCGGAAACTGGTCGTGAGAACTTTGCACCCCAGTTTCTTACCTCTCTTGTGGGCGGTGTTGACTTCGATTGGCATTGCCTTCCTCCGCGAGGAAGATCGGGTGGGATCTTGCTTGGGGTGAGATGCGACTCGCTAGAAGTCCGCAACGTAGTGATGGGTGACTTTGCGGTCAAGTTTCGAGTCAGGTCTAAAGCTGATGGTTTTAACTGGGCTTTGGTGGCGGTATATGGTGCTGCACAGCCAGAGCTTAAACCGGAGTTTTTGGCGGACCTTGTTCGAATCTGCGGGTCTGAGCAGCTTCCAATTTTGGTTGGGGGTGACTTCAATATCATTAGGAGGAGAGAGGAGAAGAACAACGATAATTTTGACGGCAGGTGGTCGTTTATGTTCAACACTATTATTGAAAGCTTGGATCTGAGAGAGATAGAGCTCTCTGGTAGAAAGTTTACCTGGGCTAATGTTGGGGAACGTAGTAATTTCAAAAATTTCCTACGCACACGCAAGATCATGGTGATGCATAGCAACGAGGGGAGAGCGTGATCTACGTACCTTGTAGATCAACAGCGGAAGCGTTAGCACAACGCGGTTGATGTAGTCGTACGTCTTCACGATCTGACCGATCCAAGCACCGTTACTCCGGCACCTCCGAGTTCTTGGCACACGTTCAGCTCGATGACGATCCCTGGGCTCCGATCCAGCAAAGCGTCGGGGAGGAGTTCCGTCAGCACGATGGCGTGGTGACGATCTTGATGTTCTATCGTCGCAGGGCTTCGCCTAAGCACCGACAATATGACCAAGGTGGAATATGGTGGAGGAGGGCACCGCACACGGCTAAGGAACGATCATGAAGATCAACTTGTGTGTTCATGGGGTGCCCCTTGCCTCAATATATAAAGGATGGAGGAGGAGGAGGCCGGCCAAGGCTTGGTGCGGCCAGGATGTGGAGTCCTACTAGGACTCCCCGGTACTCCGAAAAATACCCGAATCACTCGGAACCTTTCCGATGTCCGAATATAGTCGTCCAATATATCGATCTTTACGTCTCGACCATTTCAAGACTCCCCGTCATGTCCCCGATCTCATCCGGGACTCCGAACTCCTTCGGTACATCAAAACTCATAAACTCATAATATAACTGTCATCGAAACCTTAAGCGTGCGGACCCTACGGTTCGTGAACAATGTAGACATGACCGAGACACGTCTTCGGTCAATAACCAATAGCGGGACCTGGATGCCCATATTGGCTCCTACATATTCTACGAAGATCTTTATCGGTCAGACCGCATAACAACATACGTTGTTCCCTTTGTCATCGGTATGTTACTTGCCCGAGATTCGATCGTCGGTATCCAATACCTAGTTCAATCTCGTTACCGGCAAGTCTCTTTACTCGTTCCGTAATACATCATCCCGCAACTAACTCATTAGTTGCAATTTTTGCAAGGCTTAAGTGATGTGCATTACCGAGAGGGCCCAGAGATACCTCTCCGACATTCGGAGTGACAAATCCTAATCTCGAAATACGCCAACCCAACATGTACCTTTGGAGACACCTGTAGTACTCCTTTATAATCCCCCAGTTACGTTGTGACGTTTGGTAGCACCCAAAGTGTTCCTCCGGCAAACGGGAGTTGCATAATCTCATAGTCATAGGAACATGTATAAGTCATGAAGAAAGCAATAGCAACATACTAAACGATCGGGTGCTAAGCTAATGAAATGGGTCATGTCAATCAGATCATTCAACTAATGATGTGATCCCGTTAATCAAATAACAACTCTTTGTCCATGGTTAGGAAACATAACCATCTTTGATTAACGAGCTAGTCAAGTAGAGGCATACTAGTGACACTCTGTTTGTCTATGTATTCACACATGTATCATGTTTCCGGTTAATACAATTCTAGCATGAATAATAAACATTTATCATGAAATAAGGAAATAAATAATAACTTCATTATTGCCTCTAGGGCATATTTCCTTCAGTCTCCCACTTGCACTAGAGTTAATAATCTAGATCACATCACCATGTGATTAACATCGATAGTTCACATCATCATGTGATTAACACCCATAGTTCACATCGCCATGTGACCAACACCCAAAGGGTTTACTAGATTCAGTAATCTAGTTCACATCGCTATGTGATTAACACCCAAGGAGTACTAAGGTGTGATCATGTTTTGCTTGTGAGAGAATCTTAGTCAACGGGTCTGCCACATTCAGATCCGCATGTATTTTGCAAATTTCTATGTCAACAATGCTCTGCATAGAGCTACTCTAGCTAATTGCTCCCACTTTCAATATGTATCTAGACCGAGACTTAGAGTCATCTAGATTAGTGTCAAAACTAGCATCGGCGTAACCCTTTACGACGAACCTTTTTTCACTTCCATAATGAAGAAACATATCCTTATTCCACTAAGGATAATTTTGACCGCTGTCCAGTGATCTACTCCTAGATCACTATCGTACTCCCTTGCCAAACTTAGTGGTAGGGCATACAATAGATCTGGTATACAGCATGGCATACTTTATAGAACCTATGACTGAGGCATAGGGAATGACTTTCATTCTCTTTCTATCTTCTGCCGTGGTCGGGCTTTGAGTCTTACTCAACTTCACACCTTGTAACACAGGCAAGAAACCTTTTCTTTGACTGTTTCATTTTGAACTACTTCAAAATCTTGTCAAGGTATGTACTCATTGAAAAAACTTATCAAGTGTCTTGATCTATCTCTATAGATCTTGATACTCAATATGTAAGCAGCTTCACCTAGGTCTTTCTTTGAAAAACTCCTTTCAAACACTCCTTTATGCTTTGCAGAATAATTCTATATTATTTCCGATCAACAATATGTCATTCACATATACTTATCAGAAATGTTGTAGTGCTCCCACTCACTTTCTTGTAAATACAGGCTTCATCGCAAGTCTGTATAAAACTATATGCTTTGATCAACTTATCAAAGCATATATTCCAACCCCGAGATGCTTGCACCAGTCCATAGATGGATCGCTGGAGCTTGCATATTTTGTTAGCACCTTTAGGATTGACAAAACCTTCTGTTTGTATCATATACAACTCTTCTTTAGTAAATCCATTAAGGAATGCAGTTTTGTTTATCTATTTGCCAGATTTCATAAAATGCGGCAATTGCTAACATGATTCGGACAGACTTAAGCATAGATACGAGTGAGAAAATCTCATCGTAGTCAACACCTTGAACTTATCGAAAACCTTTTGCGACAATTCTAGCTTTGTAGATAGTAACACTACTATCAGCGTCCGTCTTCCTCTTGAAGATCCATTTATTTTCTATGGCTTGCCGATCATCGGGCAAATCCATCAAAGTCCATACTTTGTTCTCATACATGGATCATATCTCAGATTTCATGGCCTCAAACCATTTCGCGGAATCTGGGCTCATCATCGCTTCCTCATAGTTCGCAAGTTCGTCATGGTCTAGTAACATGACTTCTAGAACAGGATTACTGTACCACTCTGGTGCGGATCTCACTCTGGTTTACCTACGAGATTCGGTAGTAACTTGATCTGAAGTTACATGATCATCATCATTAGCTTTCTCACTAATTGGTGTAGTAGTCACAAGAACAGATTTCTGTGATGAACTACTTTCCAATAAGGGAGCAGGTACAATTACCTCATCAAGTTTTACTTTCCTCCCACTCACTTCTTTCGAGAGAAACTCCTTCTCTAGAAAGGATCCATTCTCAGCAATGAATAACTTGCCTTCGGATCTGTGATAGAAGGTGTACCCAACATTTTCTTTTTGGGTAACCTATGAAGATTTACTTCTCCGATTTGGGTTCGAGCTTATCATGTTGAAACTTTTTCACATAAGCATCGCAGTCCCAAACTTTAAGAAACGACAACTTTGGTTTCTTGCCAAACCACAGTTCAGATTGTGTCGTCTCAACGGACTTAGATGGTGCCCTATTTAACGTGAATGCAGCTGTCTCTAATGCATAACCCCAAAACGATAGTGGTAGATCGGTAAGAGACATCATAGATCGCACCATATCTAATAAAGTACGGTTATGACATTCGAACACACCATTATGCTGTGGTGTTCCAGGTGGCATGAGTTTGTGAACTATTCCACATTGTTTTAATTGAAGACCAAACTTCGTAACTCAAATATTTTACTTCTGCGATCATATCGTAGAAACTTTCATTTTTGTTACGATGATTCTCCACTTCACTCTGAAATTCTTTGAACTTTTCAAATGTTTCAGACCTTTGTTTCATCAAGTAGATATACCCATATCTGCTCAAATCATCTGTGAAGTTCGGAAAATAACGATACTTGCCGTGAGCCTTAACACTCATCGGACCGCATACATCAGTATGTATTATTTCCAATAAGTCAGTTGCTCGCTCCGGAGAACGGAGTCTTAGTCATCTTGCCCATGAGGCATGGTTCGCAATCATCAAGTGATTCATAATCAAGTGATTCCAAAATCCCATCAGCATGGAGTTTCTTCATGCGCTTTACACCAATATGACCTAAACGGCAGTGCCACAAATAAGTTGCACTATCATTATTAACTTTGCATCTTTTGGTTTCAATATTATGATTATGTGTATCACTACGATCGAGATCCAACGAACTATTTTCATTGGGTGTGTAACCATATAAGGTTTTATTCATGTAAACAGAACAACAATTTATTCTCTTACTTAAATGAATAACCGTATTACAATAAACATGATCAAATCATATTCATGCTCAACGCAAACACCAAATAACACTTATTCAGGTTCAACACTAATCCCGAAAGTATAGGGGAGTGTGCGATGATGATCATATCAATCTTGGAACTACTTCCAACACGCATCGTCACTTCACCCTTAACTAGTCTCTGATTATTCTGCAACTCCTGTTTCGAGTTACTACTCTTAGCAACTGATCCAGTATCAAATACTGAGGGGTTGCTATAAACACTAGTAAAGTACACATCAATAACATGTATATCAAATATACTTTTGTTCACTTTGCCATCCTTCTTATCCGCCAAATACTTGGGGCAGTTCCGCTTCCAGTGACCAGTCCCTTTGCAGTAGAAGCACTTAGTCTCAGGCTTAGGACCAGACTTGGGCTTCTTCACTTGAGCAGCAACTTGCTTGCTGTTCTTTTTGAAGTTCCCCTTCTTCCCTCTGCCCATTTCTTGAAACTAGTGGTCTTGTCTACCATCAACACTTGATGTTTTTCTCGATTTCTACCTTCATCAATTTCCGCATTACGAAGAGCTTGGGAATCGTTTCCGTTATCCCTTGCATATCATAGTTCATCACGAAGTTCTACTAACTTGGTGATGGTGACTAGAGAATTCTGTCAATCACTATCTTATCTGGAAGATTAACTCCCACTTGATTCAAGCGATTGTAGTACTCAGACAATCTGGGCACATGCTCACTAGTTGAGCGATTCTCCTCCATCTTTTAGCTATAGAACTTGTTGGAGACTTCATATCTCTCAACTCGGGTATTTGCTTGAAATATTAACTTCAACTCCTGGAACATCTTATATGCTCCATGACGTTCAAAACGTCTTTGAAGTCCCGATTCTAAGCCATTAAGCATGGTGCACTAAACTATCAAGTAGTCATCATATTGAGCTAGCCAAACGTTTATAACGTCTGCATCTGCTCCTGCAATAGGTCCGTCACCTAGCGGTGCATCAAGGACATAATTCTTCTGTGCAGCAATGAGGATAAACCTCAGATCACGGATCCAATCCGCATCATTGCTACTAACATCTTTCAACACAATTTTCTCTAGGAACATATCAAAATAAACACAGGGAAGCAACAACGCGAGCTATTGATCTACAACATAATTTGCAAAATACTACCAGGACTAAGTTCATGATAAATTTAAGTTCAATTAATCATATTACTTAAGAACTCCCACTTAGATAGACATCCCTCTAATCCTCTAAGTGATTACGTGATCCAAATCAACTAAACCATGTCCGATCATCATGTGAGATGGAGTAGTTTCATTGGTGAACATCACTATGTTGATCATATCTACTATATGATTCACGCTCGACCTTTAGGTCTCCGTGTTCCGAGGCCATATCTGTATATGCTTGGCTCGTCAAGTATAACATGAGTATTCCGCGTGTGCAACTGTTTTGCACCCGTTGTATTTGAACGTAGAACCTATCACACCCGATCATCACGTGGTGTCTCAGCACGAAGAACTTTCGCAACCGTGCATACTCAGGGAGAACACTTCTTGATAATTAGTGAGAGATCATCTTAAAATGCTACCGTCAAACTAAGCAAAATAAGATGTATAAAAGATAAACATCATATGCAATCAAAATATGTGACATGATATGGCCATCATCATCTTGCGCCTTTGATCTCCATCTCCAAAGTACTGTCATGATCTCTATCGTCACTGGCATGACACCATGATCTCCATCATCTTGATCTATATCAATGTGTCGTCACACGGTCGTCTCGCCAACTATTGCTCTTGCAACTATTGCTATCGCATAGCGATAAAGTAAAGCAATTATTTGGCGCTTGCATCTTATGCAATAAAGAGACAACTATAAGGCTTTTGCCAGTTGCCGATAACTTTAACAAAACATGATCATATCATACAACAACTTATATCTCATCAGGTTTTGACCATATCACATCACAACATGCCCTGCAAAAACAAGTTAGACGTCCTCTACTTTGTTGTTGCAAGTTTTACGTGGCTGCTACGGGCTTAAGTAAGAACCAATCTCACCTACGCATCAAAACCACAATGATAGTTTGTCAATTTGACTCCGTTTTAACCTTCGCAAGGACCAGGCGTAGCCACACTTGGTTCAACTAAAGTTGGAGAAACTGTCACCCACAAGCCACCTCTGTGCAAAGCACGTCGGGAGAACCGGTCTCGCGTAAGCGTACGCGTAATGTCGGTCTGGGCCGCTTCATCCAACAATACCGCCGAACCAAAGTATGACATGCTGGTAGGCAGTATGACTTATATCGCCCACAACTCACTTGTGTTCTACTCGTGCATATAACATCAACATATAAAACCTAGGCTCGGATGCCACTGTTGGGGAACGTAGTAATTTCAAAAAATTTCCTACGCACACGCAAGATCATGGTGATGCATAGCAACGAGAGGGGAGAGTGTGATCTACGTACCCTTGTAGACAAGCGGAAGCGTTAGCACAACGCGGTTGATGTAGTCGTACGTCTTCACGATCCGACCGATCCAAGCACCGTTACTCCGGCACCTCCGAGTTCTTGGCACACGTTCAGCTCGATGACGATCCCCGGGCTCCGATCCAGCAAAGCATCGGGGAGGAGTTCCGTCAGCACGACGGCGTGGTGACGATCTTGATGTTCTTCGTCGCAGGGCTTCGCCTAAGCACCGCTACAATATGACCGAGGTGGAATATGGTGGAGGGGGGCACCGCACACGGCTAAGGAACGATCACGAAGATCAACTTGTGTGTTTGGGGTGCCCCTTGCCTCAGTATATAAAGGATGGAGGAGGAGGAGGCCGGCCAAGGTTGGTGCGGCCAGGATGTGGAGTCCTACTAGGACTCCAAGTCCTAGTAGGAGTCCACCAAGAGGGGAGGAAGGGAGAAGGAAGTGGAGGAGAAGGAGAGGTGGCCGGCCCCCTTTTCCCTAGTCCAATTCGGACTAGAGGGGAGGGGGGCGCAGCAGCCCCTTGGCCCTTTCTCCTCTTCCCACTAAAGCCCATCAAGGCCCATTGCTTCTCCCGTAACTACCCAGTACTCCGAAAAATATCCGAATCACTCGGAACCTTTCCGATGTCCGAATATAGTCGTCCAATATATCGATCTTTACGTCTCGACCATTTCGAGACTCCTCGTCATGTCCCCGATCTCATCCGGGACTCCGAACTCCTTCGGTACATCAAAACTCATAAACTCATAATATAACTATCATCGAAACCTTAAGCGTGCGGACCCTACGGTTCGAGAACAATGTAGACATGACCGAGACACGTCTCCGGTCAATAACCAATAGCGGGACCTGGATGCCCATATTGGCTCCTACATATTCTACGAAGATCTTTATCGGTCAGACCGCATAACAACATACGTTGTTCCCTTTGTCATCGGTATGTTACTTGCCCGAGATTCGATCGTCGGTATCCAATACCTAGTTCAATCTCGTTACCGGCAAGTCTCTTTACTCGTTCCGTAATACATCATCCCGCAACTAACTCATTAGTTGCAATTCTTGCAAGGCTTAAGTGATGTGCATTACCGAGAGGGCCCAGAGATACCTCTCCGACATTCGGAGTGACAAATCCTAATCTCGAAATACGCCAACCCAACATGTACCTTTGGAGACACCTGTAGTACTCCTTTATAATCACCCAGTTACGTTGTGACGTTTTGTGACGCCCCCGATTCAATCGTACACTAATCATGCACGCAAATGTGTACGATCAAGATCAGGGACTCACGGGAAGATATCACAACACAACTCTACAAATAAAAATAAGTCATACAAGCATCATATTACAAGCCAGGGGCCTCGAGGGCTCGAATACAAGAGCTCGATCATAGACGAGTCAGCGGAAGCAACAATATCTGAGTACAGACATAAGTTAAACAAGTATGCCTTAAGAAGGCTAGCACAAACTGGGATACAGATCGAAAGAGGCGCAGCCCTCCTGCCTGGGATCCTCCTAACTACTCCTGGTCGTCGTCAGCGGGCATCACGTAGTAGTAGGCACCTCCGGTGTAGTAGGAGTCGTCATCGACGGTGGCGTCTGGCTCCTGGACTCCAGCATCTGGTTGCGACAACCAGAAAGAAAGGAAAGGGGGAAAAAGGGGGAGAAAGCAACCGTGAGTACTCATCCAAAGTACTCGCAAGCAAGGAGCTACACTACATATGCATGGGTATCAAATGGAATAAGGGTATCATATGTGGACTGAACTGCAGAAAGCCGGAATAAGAGGGGGATAGCTAGTCCTTTCGAAGACTACGCTTCTGGCAGCCTCCGTCTTGCAGCATGTAGAAGAGAGTAGACTGAAGTCCTCCAAGCAGCATCGTATAGCATAATCCTAACCGATGATCCTCCCCTCGTCGCCCTGTGAGAGAGCGATCACCGGTTGTATCTGGCACTTGGAAGGGTGTGTTTTATTTAGTATCCGGTTCTAGTTGTCATAAGGTCAAGGTACAACTCCAAGTCGTCCTGTTACCGAAGATCACGGCTATTCGAATAGATTAACTTCCCTGCAGGGGTGCACCACATTCCCCAACACGCTTGATCCCATTTGGCCGGACACACTTTCCTGGGTCATGCCCGGCCTCGGAAGATCAACACGTCGCAGCCCCACCTAGGCACAACAGAGAGGTCAGCACGCCGGTCTAAACCTAAGCGCACAGGGGTCTGGGCCCATCGCCCTTAGCACACCTGCACGTTGCGTACGCGGCCGGAAGCAGAACTAGCCCCCTTAATACAAGAGCAGGCTTACGTTCCAATCCGGCGCGCGCCACTCAGTCGGTGACGTCACGAAGGCTTCGGCTGATACCACGACGCCGGGATACCCATAACTACTCCCGCGTAGATGGTTAGTGCGTATAGACCAAATGGCCAAACTCAGATCAAATACCCAGATCTCGTTAAGCGTGTTAAGTATCCGCGAACGTCGACCAGGGCCAGGCCCACCTCTCTCCTAGGTGGTCGGAACCTGCCCTGTCGCTCCGCCTCAAAGATCCACTCGCGGGTGCTCCTCAAGCCGACCCGTCTTTAGTCACCACATGTATCATGTATAAAGTATATAGTATATACCCGTGATCAACTCCCGAGTGATCACGACCCGATAGTATAGCATGGCAGACGGACAAGGATGTAGGGCACTAATGATAAACTAGCATCCTATACTAAGCATTAGGATTGCAGGTAAAGGTAACAACAGTAGTAGCAAGGACAGGCTATGCATCAGGATAGGATTAACGGGAAGCAGTAACATGCTACACTACTCTAATGCAAGCAGTATAGAGAAGAGTAGGCGATATCTGGTGATCAAAGGGGGGGCTTGCCTGGTTGCTCCGGCAAGAGAGAGGGGTCGTCAACACCGTAGTTGCACTGGGTAGCAGCGGCGTCGGTCTCGGTGTCTAGCGGAAGAAGAGGGGGGAAGAGACAATGAATATAATGCAAACAGATGCATAACGATGCATGACATGACAAAGCGTGATGCTAGGTGTGCCCTAACGCGGTACAAGGTGATAGCGGTGAAGGGGGGGAAACATCCGGGAAATTATCCCCGGTGTTTCGCGTTTTCGGACCGGTGAACCGGAGGGGAAAAGTTGCGAGTTCGATAGGTTAGGGATGCGTGGCGGACGAACGGGTTGCGTATCCGGGTTCGTCTCGTCGTTCTGAGCAACTTTCACGTACAAAGTTTTTCCATCCGAGCTACGGTTTATTTTATATTAAGTTTAAAAGATTTAATTCATTTTTAGAATTTATTTAATTATTTAAATCCAACATTATCCAGAACAGTGCACGCTGACGTCAGCATGACGTCAGCAGTCAATAGGGAGTTGACTGAGTCAATCTGACGTGTGGGTCCCGCATGTCATACTCTGTTTACTCTAATTAGGGTTTAACTAATCTAATTACTATTTAATTAAACTAACTAGTTAATTAGATTAATTAAACATGATTGATTAAATTAATTAATTAATTAGTTAATTAATTATTAACTATTTATTTATTTATTTTTACTTATTATTTATTTTTTTTAATTCTTTTTTTTTGTAAAATGTTCTCAGGGTGGGCCCCCCATGTCATATGCCCAGGGGGCCTAACGGGCGCACGGGTAAGCAGGCGCTGGGCGTGTGCACTGCCCAGACCACACGGGCGCACGCCCAGGGCCGCGGCAACGGCCACTGTAGGGTCGGGTACGCGCCGGCCGGCGAGCAAGGGGCCGCGGGCGAGGAGCAGCAACGCCGGTGAATGAAGGCGGTGGTCGGAGCAACTGCAGGGGAGCCGGGGCGGGCTCGCCGACGTGAGGCGCGTCACGGGGCGCCAGCGGGGTGCCGGCCCAGGCGCGACACGCGGGGTGGTGCGCGCGCGGTGGTGCTGCGGGTCGCTGCGGGGCCGCACAGTGATGCAGCGGCGGAACGACGCGGATGCGCGGCGCACGCAGCGGGGCAGCAGCAAGCAGGGCTGCCCGGCGGAGCGGACGCGGAGGGAGCCGAGCGGGCGCGTCCGAACGAGGTGGGGCACGGGCGCAGGCAGGGGGCGCGGGCGCGGCCAGGGCGGCCGGCGCGCGTGCGGGCATCGGTGAGCGAGGCCATGGCCGAAGTGGCCGGAGCAGGAGAGAAGGAGGAGATGCCGGGGCCTCACCACGGGGCCGTGGGGTCTATGCAGCGGTGCTCGGGGAGGAGGACGACTAAGGGGCGGTGTCCGGGTCGTCGGGGACGAGTGCGGCGAGGCGACGGGGTCGATGGCGCGTCGTTGAGGCCGTTCGGAGAGGAGGTCGAGAACGGCCGGGCGACGGGGAGACGAGCGGCTGCGGCGAGGGACAGCACCGGCGTCGGCGTTGAGCGGCGGGGGCGCGTCGGGCTCGTCGCGGCCGTGGGTGCGTTTCCCCGATCCCGATCTGGATCGGGGAGGAGGAGAAGCGAGAGGCGTGGGGGGGGTCGCGGGAGGAGTGGGTGAGTGGGGGGGGGGTTCGGCGACGGGGAGGTCGAGGCGGAGGCGCGGTCCAGGCGGCGACGGCGAAGGGGACGGCGTCGGGGGGGCCGTTCCCCTCGATCCGATCTGGATCGGGGAGGAGGGGGGAGAGCGACTGGGGGGAGGGGGCGAGTGGGGGAGTGGGTGACGGGGTGGGGTTAGGGTTTCCTCCTGGTGGGGGTTATGGAGGGGAGGTAGCGGGCCGGCCGGCTGGGCCTGGGGTTGGCCCAGTTGGGCCACGGCCCAGGGAGGGGGGGCTTTCTCTTTCTTTTCTTTTTCTTTTGTTTTCCCCTTTTTATCTTTTCTTTTATTTATTTTCTTGTACTGTTTTATTTCTAGTTTCTTTTATTTTTAAATTTATAAAAATTATAACTAGTACCTAAATTTGTATTTATAAACAATCTACTGTTAGATTAAATCTTGACCCATAATAAAATAGTTTTAATATTTTTATAAAATTCAATAGGCATTTGTTTAATTGTTTTCACTATTGTTTTAATTATTTTAGAGCCCTTAAACATTTTATCAAGGTTTGGTTTCTCCACCAAAATTATCTATGCAATAATTGGTCCACCCCGAACATTTTTGTTTCGATGTTTGAAAACTTTTATTGTATGCCATATTTGGAATTTGAATTTTGAACCGGTTTTTTTGAACTAACGAGGGATTGGCAGCAGTAACTGAGGTGACGTGGCATCATTAGCGGAGGTTCACTGTAGCTTAATTATCCGGGCGTCACACGTTTGGTAGCACCCAAAGTGTTCCTCCGGCAAACGGGAGTTGCATAATCTCATAGTCATAGGAACATGTATAAGTCATGAAGAAAGCAATAGCAACATACTAAACGATCAGGTGCTAAGCTAATGAAATGGGTCATGTCAATCAGATCATTCAACTAATTATGTGATCCCGTTAATCAAATAACAACTCTTTGTCCATGGTTAGGAAACATAACCATCTTTGATTAACGAGCTAGTCAAGTAGAGGCATACTAGTGACACTCTGTTTGTCTATGTATTCACACATGTATCATGTTTCCGGTTAATACAATTCTAGCATGAATAATAAACATTTATCATGAAATAAGGAAATAAATAATAACTTTATTATTGCCTCTAGGGCATGTTTCCTTCAGCTAATGCTATGCCAAACCCGACGTATGAAAAGCTTGATCGAGTTCTTGCGAGCGTTGAGTGGGAATAGAAGTACCCTCTTGTAACGGTACAAGCCCTCTCGCGTGGAATATCAGATCACACTCCTCTGTTCCTGGACTCGGGGGAGCCGAACCACGTGGGAAATAAAATTACCTTTTCTTTCGAGATGGCCTGGTTTGAACGCGAAGGTTTCTTGGACCTGATTGCCAGGGAATGGGCTAAGGGGGCAGGAGGTAGGACTTCGATCGAACGTTGGCAGAATAAGATTAGGCATTTGAGAAGTTTCTTAAGAGGATGGGCTAAACACCTTAGTGGGTAGTATAAGATGGAAAAGGATAGGCTCCTTTCCCTTATTCAGACCCTTGACATACAGGCTGAATCCACGATCTTGCAGCCAGCAGAGCTTCAGGTTAAAATCGAGGCGGAGAAGAGGTTGAAAGAACTTCTTCGCGAAGAAGAATTAAAGTGGGCATTACGGGCTAAGGTCCGCAAAGTTGTCCAGGGGGACGCGAATACCCAATTCTTGTACTTAATTGCTAACGGCAAACATAGAAAGAAGAGAATCTTTTAGCTTGAGCAAGACGAAGGTACTATTCTAGGACAGGACAACCTAAAAACTTATATAACCGAATATTACAAGCAGTTATTTGGACCTCCCGAGGATAGCTATGTGTCCCTCGATGAGTCCAGGATTGAGGATGTGCCTCAACTATCGGCAGCCGACAATGATATTTTGGTTGCTCCGTTCTCAGAGAAAGAGGTGTTTGATGCTATTGCACAGATGAAAAACAATAAGGCTCCCGGACCGGATGGTTTCCCGGCTGAGTTTTACAAGAAGTGCTGGCACATTATTAAGGGGGATTTGTTACCTGTGTTCCATGATCTGTTCTCTAGACAGCTTCATTTATTTCACTTGAATTTTGGAACTATCACATTACTTCCTAAGAAAACGGAGTCTGTGAGAATAGAGCAGTTCAGGCCGATCTGCCTTCTTAATGTTAGTTTCAAAATCTTCACCAAGGTCGGGACTAATAGGCTTACACAGATTGCGCATTCTGTGGTACAGCAGTCCCAAACTGCTTTCATGACGGATAGAAACATCCTCGAAGGGGTGGTTGTCCTTCATGAAACGCTCCATGAAATCCATTCTAAAAAACTAGATGGAGTAGTTTTTAAGGTGGATTTTGAGAAAGCGTACGATAAAGTCAAATGGACATTCCTCCAACAGGCATTGCGTATGAAAGGTTTCGATGAAGCCTGGCGTCGCCAGGTCACATCATTTATGCAAAAAGGAAGTGTTGGAATTAAGGTGAATGACGATATTGGTCATTACTTCCAGACACATAAAGGCCTAAGACAAGGAGATCCGATGTCCCCTATCCTGTTTAACATTGTGGTTGATATGTTAGCACTTATGATAGGAAGGGCTAAGGAGAATGATCAAGTTGGTGGCTTGGTACCTCATCTTGTAGATGGAGGGGTATCCATTCTTCAGTACGTTGATGATACAATCATCTTTTTGGAGCATGACTTGGCCAAGGCGAGAAATATGAAACTGTTGTTATGCCTTTTCGAACAATTGACCGGGCTTAAGATTAACTTTCACAAGAGTGAATTGTTCTGCTTTGGTAATGCCAAGGAAGAACAAGAGGCTTATAGGCAATTGTTTGGGTGTGATTTGGGGGAGTTACCTTTTTCTTACCTAGGAATACCAATCCACCACTGTAAGCTGACAAACGGAGAATGGAAGTGCATCGAAGACCGATTTGAAAAGAAACTGAGTTGCTGGAAGGGCAAGCTCATGTCATACGGAGGCCGACTAATTTTGATTAATTCGGTGCTCACGAGTATGCCTATGTTTCTCTTATCGTTCTTTCAAGTTCCAGTTGGAGTCAGGAAAAGACTGGACTTTTATCGATCACGTTTCTTCTGGCAGGGTGATGAACTAAAAAGAAAGTACCGGCTAGCTAAATGGGATATCATCTGTAGACCGAAAGACCAAGGGGGGCTTGGTATTGAGAATCTCGAAGTTAAGAACAGATGCCTTCTTAGTAAGTGGTTGTGGAAGCTATCCCATGAGACTGATGCCACATGGGCACAAATACTTCGTAGCAAATACCTTCAGACCAAAACCTTGTCACAAGTGACAGTTAGGCCGACCGACTCGCCTTTCTGGAAAGGACTGATGAAAGTCAAACAATCCTTGTTTAATAGGGCAAAGTTTATTATTGGCAACGGCGCTAGTACACGATTCTGGGAGGATACTTGGCTCGGAGAGACACCCTTGGCCATTCAATACCCGTCTTTATATCGTATTGTTCAACGTCGCGAGGTGTTCGTTGCAACGATATTTCAATCTACCCCCCTTAATATTCAGTTTAGACGGTCGCTAGCGGGCAATCGTTGGGAAGAATGGCTCCGTCTAGTTAGGAGGCTGATGGAGGTTCAGCTGTCCCAACAACCAGATGAATTACGATGGAAGCTAACTAGGTCTGGAGTATTCACAGTTAAATCAATGTATATTGATGTAATCAATTCGAGCTTCATCCCTACCTCCAAGCATGTTTGGGCTGTCAAAGTTCCTTTGAAAATAAAAGTGTTTATGTGGTTTGTCCATAAACAAGTCATTTTAACCAAGGATAATCTAACAAAGCGTAATTGGACAGGATCTACTAGGTGTAGTTTCTGTGATCGGGATGAGACAATTAAGCACCTGTTTCTTGATTGCCCGTTGGCCAGAGTTCTTTGGCGCACCGTCCACATTGCTTTCAATATTACTCCATCGAATTCTATTAACACGTTATTTGGGACATGGCTTAATGGGATTGAGCCTGACTTAGCGAGACATATTCGTGTGGGAGTATGCACTTTATTATGGACTATCTGGAATTGCAGAAATGATTTGGTTTTTAACAGAACATCACGATTTCATTTTATGCAGGTTATCTTCAGAGCCACGACATTGATCCGTTCGTGGTCGCTACTCACTCCGATGGAGACCAGGGAGCATTTGGTTACTGGATCTATCCGCTGGGAGATGGTAGCTCGGGATATCTTCAACCGGTTTGGATGGCGATCATGTAATAGGATAGGCAATTAGTTTACCTATCTTGCTTTAGTAAGCCGGTTGTGGCGCCCCTGTTTTGGCTAGTTTGTGTTTCTAGTCTATTTGGCTCTGAGTGAGCTTTTGTTTCAGTTTGAGACTTTGAGACCTTGTTACAACCTTATTTATTTGTTTTAATAAGATGGCTGTATGCATTGTTCTGATGCAGAGGCCGGGGTAACCCCCTTTTCGAAAAAATGGCAGATTTCCTTATTAACTAGGAAACGACGTATATAAAATTGCTAGCATACACTAAAAAAATTAATAATAAAAATATATATTAACTTGTTGTGGTTCTATAATTTGAGTTGCAATGACAATAAAATAATTATTTCCAACAAATATTTATTTTTAAGTTGAAAATGATGCAAAATTGAAAATATAAAAAAACAAGGACATTTTGATGGAAAATAAAAATGCATGAAATAAAAATAAAAATGCTGCGATTCAAATATGAAAATTGTCATGCTCTATATTTTATTTGTCACAACAAAAAGCAAACGAGAAAATTGTCATTAATGAGATAATAAATATGCCATGACATTAATAATAAATATGCCTTGATCCTATATTTTCTTTGTCAAAACAAAAAATTACCATGATCCAAAATATAAAAAATTGACATGTCATTAAAAACAAAATTTACCATGATATAGATTAAAAAATGCGATATTCCTATATTGCCATCCTGTAGATAGATATTTCAGTATTGAATTTTTGTGAGCTTACCATGTAAACATAATAGATTTTTCTGAAACTTGCCACGCTAACAAAAAATGGTAGTAGACATGAAACAATTATTCATAAAATTATTGGGTGAGCAGAAAGAATTGCTCCAACAATTGCCACGTGAACATTACAAAATTTATAAAATTGGCATGAATTATGAAATAAAAAATAAGTAAAATTGCCATGGCAAATACAGTAAATTTGCCGTGGCCAATACCATAAAATTTCCATGGTCAATACAATAAATTTGCCATGGCGATTGCAAAAAAAAATGCCGTGATGCAAAAGGAAAAAACTTGCCATGTTTTTTATAACAGTGTATGTCAAATTTGGCTTGGATACTAACAATTTCAGAAAAATGCCAAGTTTTATAGATAAGATGACAACACTTTGATGAATTGTCTGTAAAACATGGCAAACATAGTGATCTTGGTTTAATTTCAAAAGACAATTTTTCTGTTTTCTACTACGATTCCCAACAGTTCCATCCACTAATGTTTCTGTTAAAAATGAGTAGCAACCTATTGTTCACGTGGAGAATGTTGTTGACACGGGTGATACATCTGATGAGAAAAATGTTGAGGCACATGATGAATCGTCTGTTGTTGATAGTTAACATGTCACTCCAAATCAGCCTAATTTTCCACCAAGTTGGAATGTTGCAGGTGACAAGCTTTAGGCGGACTGGTACTAATGCATGCCAAAGGTTAATTGAAGAGTGCAATGTTATTTCTTATGTGTTATCTGTGGTAGAAGAAATTGATAATTTTTCATATCCCGAGGTTATTATTTCTAGTGATAATAATAGGTGGAGACCGCTATGCATGATGAGATGGAATCATTTGAAAAAGAATGACACTTGTGATTTAGTAAACTTACTAAGAGATAAAAACCTATTCGTTGCAAGTGGGTTTTCAAAAGAAAAGAAGGTGTTTCTCCTAATGATTAAGCAAGATCTAAAGCAAGGGTAGTTTATAAATGTTATAGTTATATTCCATGCATTGATTTTAATGAAGTCTTTTCCTCTGTTGTGAAACATAGCTCTATTCACACTTTACTTAGTATTGTTGACACACATGATTTTGAGCTTCAAAAATTAGATTTAAAAAATGCATCTTACACGGGGAATTAGAAGTGGGTATATATATGGAACAACGTACCCCAAGGTTTTATTATTGCTGGAAAAGAAAATCTTGTGCGTAAGTTAGAAAAAATCTCTTTATGGATTGAAGCAATCTCCTAGACAATGGTATGAGAGATTTGACGCCTTTATGCACAAGACTTTAAGAAGTTTGCTTATGACAACTTTGTTTGTTTGAAATTTGTCAATGGTTCAACTATTTATTTTCTCCTTTATTTCGATGACATACTATTTGCTGCAAAGGGTATATCTGAGATTAATAGACTAAAGAAGCACGTAAGTAATGAATTTGAGGTGAAGGATTAGGGTGTAGGAAAGAAAATACTTGATACGAAAATATCCAGGGATAAACCATATAGAAAATTATATCTAAGTCAAAAGGGATATATTGATAAAGTTCTTAGTCGTTTTAATATGCATAATCCCAAGCCAGCGAGTACTTTACTAGTGCACATTTTTGATTAGCTTTATGTCCCGAGACAGATGTTATGATATTGATCACACGTAAGAGTTCCCTATTCTGATGCAATTGGTTCACTTATGTATGTCATGGTTTTTTCTCGTCCTGACAAATCACGTGCATTGAGTGTTGTTACTAGATACATGTCTAAGCAGGAAAAGGAGCATTGGAAAGCACTTCAGTGGATTTCTAGGTACCTGTGAGGTTCTTCTGATGCTTATTTACAGTTTGAGAAATCAAGAAATGGATTTGTTGATTCTATTGACTATGATTTTATTGGTGATTTGGACAAGAGAAGACCACTTATATGTTTTGTTTTCACCATTGGTGGTTGTGCTATGAGTTGGAGAGCAACTTTGCAGCCTATTGTAGCTTATTCCACAAGTTATGCCAAGTATATAGTTGTTTCTAAGATATGCAAAAAAACTATTTGGTTAAGAGATTTGTACACTAAGCTCTATGAAGATATGTCTTGCCCTACCATATTTTGTGACAGCCAAAGTGCTATATGTCTTAGAAAAATAATCAAATGTATCATGAGAGAACAAAGCACATTGATTCAGATATTACTTTATTCAAGATGTTATTGCTAGCGTTGATTTGAAGGTATGCAAGGTAAGTACACATGATAATTTATCTAATATGGTGACAAAGCCAGTTCGTATCAATAAGTATGAGCTTTGCTCAGACTTAATTCGAAAAATTTGAAACTTGAACGTACGTGTGACATATCAGTACTCCCTGTGCATGTCGGTGGCACAATGTCAATCAAAGAGAAACTACAGACAGTACCAAGTGTACAAATTAAAACTGTATGTCTCATTAATCCATCACGCAGACAACAGCTAGACACCTCTGGTGTGCTTCTTTCCTTGGACGAGGGATACGCTTCTTTCCTTCACGATCGAACTTCCAGCGAGACTGCGGGAGTGAAGGAAAAGGGACATTAATGTAAAACTGAAGAAAAGTGCATGCAAGTCTTTTGCCCACGCGAGTTGTGAAGTACCTTCTCTATAAAACCAGCTGGAATGGTACATGTCAATCACAAAGGTGTGCGCCCGTTGAGAAAAGCTGAAAAGGATGTGGCATGGCCGGTCCTTTTTGGAAACGGCACGGCGATGCATGCTACTGAGGCCGAGGATGACGGAGACATCGTCCGTTCTTTCTTCCCCACGGCGAAAAACGAGCCCAGCACGTTTGTCAGTTTATGTAAGTAGCCAAGTTCATACATATACAGTCATTCATACAAACTTGGTACTGTCGGTAGTTTCTCACTGGTTATCGCACTGATTGGCTCATGCAGACCACGATCGACGATACATCGTCCTTTGCGCAAGATGGATCGATGACGCATACAGTTTCAATTTGTACACTTGGTACTGCCCGTAGTTTCTAATTGATATGTCACACGTACGTTCGAGTTTCAGATTTTTCAACCTCCAATTAATCCCCGCGATTGGATCGTGCAGTGCAGTGCAGACCACGATCGACGAGACGCAGACGAGCTAGCTAGAGTGAATTCGTAGCCGTCCTGTTCCCGTACGATCTCCTAATCGATCCTAGGCGACGACGACGACGATCAACACACACCTAGCGTGGCACTTAAGTCTGGTCCTGACCACGAGTAGCAAACCGACGTGTCAACTCTTGAGAGAAACCTTGCCGTTTCCCCTAGACGTCCATCACGACGGAACTAGTAGCTCGCCAGCCGCATCAGCGAATGAATGATCAACAAATCAGCCTGTTGAAACAGGTGAGCACCCACGAATTTAAGAGCGGACGGGTACATGCATGGCCATGCATGCAGGATCGAGAGCCACACCTACAGATGATTTGATGAGTTTGGTGTTGCCAGATTCCTCCTGCAGGACACACAAACACGGCGGCTAGCTAGATAAGATTATTCCATCGGGAACTGTTCGCGACGATGATGATCTAGTCTAACTTATCCGGTTCATCCATGGCACGGATCGACCGATCCAGCAAAAACAACAAGTTTCCATGCTAGTATAGCTCCCTTTCTGCCGTTGCATCACCTTTCTTCGTTCATTCGTGGAAAGCTTGAACCCTTTTTCCCCAAGGGGGACAAGCGTATCTCATCATCCCTTCAAACTCCCAATCCCATTTCACAAATTCCCAATCCCAGCTGTGCCGCAACAACGGCCCGCCAGCTGCATGCCTGCATGCTTCCTCGTGCGGTCGTGCCGACACTTCGCCGGTCAGCTCCCCCGATTGCCACCCCGGCCCGTGTCGACTTGTCGTGGCACTAAGCAGGGATGGCAACAGTTTTGGTAAGAAAAACTACGACATCATTAGCCTGACAGGGTTGTGGTGAACGGTGTAACTGTGAATCTCAGGGTCGGCGTCAGCTCGAGAAGGAAGGATTTCACGGGAAGCAACCTGCATGGCATGCAAGATTTCCATGCAACGCCAGAATATTATTGGTTCCATTCCATTGCTTCTGCCGTCGTGTTGTGTGTCTGATTAGATTTTAAAGGTGGTTGGCTGGTTGCGACAGGTGTGCGTCCTTTCGCGCGGCAGTAATAATGGCTCCGAGTGATATATACGTGCATGATGGGCAACCTTGGATTTGAGGTGGCACAATTTGGGCCACCAGCAAAATGATTATAATTAAGTAGTTATCACTTGACATGAACTGCACTCTGCGTGTAATTAGCTAGTGACAAGATAACATTTTATATGAGGTATACTGTATGGCAAATATTCTATGAAATCAAGACAGGTTATTGGTTAGCTGCGGAGAACAGGAGCTTGAACAATTGAGAAATCAACCACTGAATTACTTGTCGGTAAGCTCACTCTCCATTGAATGATTCCGTTTCTAGATTGCATGCACGGTCGTTGAATAAAACCATGATCAAAAGCTAACAACCTTTAGTGAAAACAACATGTACATTAATTTCTTTCCATGACAAAATATGCTAATGGCTAGCCAGCTAGGCAGTTTAGAGGCAGAAGGAATCAAGTTAACAGTTGCACAGTGTCCATTGTTTTGTTGTTACCTTACCCATACAAAAGCTTATGTCAACGATACATGGTACCAGTCCAATTCATAGACTCTAGCAAACCGACACAAAGACATCATTAACCTAAGTAACAGTGATTTAGATTTTGTAAAACATCCATATGACATCATCGACGCGAAATCAGATCACCTAATCAATTTTCTATGAACAAGCAAGAGGTAGTCTAAAGAATCTGTACTAGCCCTACAATGAAAAAGGCCATCTAATATAGGTGAGCTTAACTAGTTAGTGCACGGCTTGGTTTGGTTTAGTTATTCTTCATGCATGCATGGCTTGAACAACTAGCTATAGCTCTCCTCCGGCCATTGTACCGAACAACTTAATCATGCTCATGCATGCGGTTACTCATGCAAGACAAGTGCACATCACGCCATCTGTTGCGACGGCAACGGCCTAGAGCACTGCACATGCGAATCAACCTCTTCATAATTTCTCCGTATTCTTTTTAAATATCTCCATGATATCAGCGAATTAACGATCAATGTGTGGCCACTCTATTGATTTATTGTTGCACATACGATTAACTTTCAATTTGATATGGCATGATTGAGAGAGTTATTTACCCAAAACCACCACATTATGGGCTAGGGTAACAGATCGGTACCACATTTCAGGCAGGTCACACAAAACCACCAACAATGGGTCTAATTTGTAACGCGGAGCACTGACGCTGCGTTTTAGCCCCGAAAATAGCGAATCCGACATGTTGGTCCCGCATGTCGGGCTGACGTGGCGCGTGTTGACGGACGCCGTTAGACGGCGAGAGACGGCCGTTTCGGCGCGCCCGTCTACGAGGTCAAGCCGTTCCCTTCCCCCGCTCGATTCAATCCAGTCGATTCAGTCCTTCCCCGCTCCGCTCCGATGGCGACCAGCTCCGGCGGCGACGGCGCACACGGAGTCGACGGAAGCGGCGACGCCGCACTCAGTGGCGAGGGCCTTGGTACTACTTCAGGGCAGAAGCTGTTGCGCTCGCAATGCGGGGTCATCGGCCCCCACACCGATGGCGGCTGCGACCTAGATCCAGAGTCTGCCGCGGCGGCGGGCCTGTCGCCGGAGCATGGTACCGAGGAAGCAGCTTCGCAGATTGGTCCCGCGGATGTGCTCCCGTTCGTCCCATCTTCAGCTAGGTAATCTGAATCTTTCAAAATCTGTTCTTACTGCAGGATCATTTGGCCATGTTTATCGACTACAGGATCATCCCATCGTCACCGGGCTTCAATCTTTCCTCCTTACTGCAGGATCTGTTTTAAACATTGATTTGTTAGTCATTTAGAAGTGATTGTAGTCCTGAATTTTTGTCGACTATCACATCTTTAGTTAGGGTTCAGTTATCTTAGTAGTACTGTATGGTTCTGAATTTTTGGAGAAAATCACACTGTAGTTTTCATTTATGGTATTGCTACACTACACTGCATTGTAATGCTTTACACTGCATTGTAACCAGTCTGAGCTATATTAGGCTTGTAGATATTGTCTTGTTAATATATGTCTATTTTAGGCCTGAATTGCTTACACTGCATTGTCATGTTACTGTAATTTAAAATTTTGCTTACACTGATAGTAATGTTAGTACTGATTTGCCAGTTACTATAATTTAAAATAGTTCATTATAATTGTCAGATATAATGGTCAGTTATGTTAATACAATTGACTTGTTAATATTCATTTGTATGTCTATTTTAGGCCTGAAGATTTATGGTCAATCTATTTCCAGTTTCCTGGAGAGAAGTATGCTCTTGTTAAGATGTCTGAAAGAGAAATCACTTATGGTAGTTTGGTCAATGTAATGGTCAGCAATGGATACTGTAAGGATGACAGTCTTTGCTACTTGAAAGATGAAAATATAGGGCTGCAAGGTGTTTGTGTGATTAAAGGCAACATTGAAGTAATTCACATGCTGAGACAATTTGAGAGCACCCAGACATTGTCACTGACAGTTAGAAAGGGAAAGGTAGTTATTGAACCAGCAGTTGGAGAAGATCAACATGCACAGCAAATAGAAGAAGAGGCACCTGTTGTTTTTGCTGTTGCTGAATCAGGTGTTGTGCACAAAACAGTTCCTCCTAACTGTCAGTTACATCTTGGGACACAGGAAACTGTAAATTTTTTGCCACCCACATCAGTTCCTCCTAACTATCAGTTCCATTTTGGGACACAGCTTAACACTGAAGTAAGTGTCAATTATGCTGATTTTCAGTTTGATTCAGATGAGGAGGACAATGCAGTTAGTGAGGAAGCAATTCCTGTAGGCATGGACACTGATGAGGAGGACAATGCAGTTAGTGAGGAAGGTTCAAGCAGTGATGAAGATTTTGTAGTTGATGTTGACCACTTAGATGCAGGAGAAGAAGAAGATGACTCAGATTCAGTGCATTATGTAGAAGAACAAATTGCAAATAGGAGGACAGAGGAACCTGAGCTAGATGAAACTCTTTCTGAAATAAAGAGGAAGAGAGCTGAATATATGTCAAGTACACACTGTGAGGGGGACACAGATCCTGAAGATATATATGACATGGAGGAGGAAGAAGATGATGAGGAGGCCCAAGAGATTCCAGTTCCTGAGCCTGTTAAGAAGAAGGCAAATAGGCCAGATCCTACTAGTAGGTCCCACTCTAGTGCTGGTCCAAGCATTAATCCTGATTGGTTTCCATCTTCAGAAGAGGAAGATACAGACTTTGAAGCAGATGATGATGGAAATGAACCAATGTCCTTTGTTATCAGCTCTGGCAGAAGGAGTAGGGCTAAGAAAAGACCACCTAGGGTCTGGTATGATGAGGACAGGATGCATCCAGAACAGCAATTCCAGCTAAAGCTCTGTTTCAAAGATGTTTACCAATTCAGAGAGGCCCTAGTCAATTTGCATGTGAAACAACTTAGAAGATATAAATACCACAGAACTGCAGTGATAGGGTAATTGTTTGCTGTGAGGGAGATGGTTGTCAGTTCTACATGGTAGCAGCACAGATAACAAATGAGCCCACTTTCTGCATTAAGAAGATGAGGTTGGAGCACACATGTCCCACCCAGTCTGAGAAAACTAGGATTAGTTCAAGGTGGCTTGGCAACAAAATGCTTGAGACCATCAGATCAGATCCCAACACTACTGTACCTGCTATTGTTGACAAGGCAAAGAGGCAATTTGGGCTTGAGATTCCTAGGATGATGGCATGGAGGGCTAAGAAGAAAGCAAAATAGATTGTGCTTGGTGATCACAAGAAGCAATATAAGAGGCTGAGAGACTATTTGGAGACTGTGAAGCTTACAAATCCTGGATCTAGGTGCATTGTCACTACTGTTAGTGGAACCAGAGAAAATCCTACTGCTGGACCAAGGTTCCATGGTCTATTTTTCAGTTTGAATGCATGTTGTGAGGGCTTCTTGAATGGATGTAGGCCATTCATAGGTCTAGATGGCTGCTTCATCAAATTGACTAGTGGTGCACAGATACTAGCAACTACTGGAAGGGATGCAAACAACAATATGTACCCCATTGCCTTTGGAGTGGTTGGAGTTGAAGATACAGTTAACTGGTCCTGGTTCTTGACACAGCTAAAGTATGCTCTAGGGGGAAGTGAAGAGGGCAAGTTTGGAAAGTACACATTCATGTCTGATACACAGAAGGTTAGTTCATTTGCTTGTTCATTTAGTTGTTCATTTAGTTCATTTACTTGTTCATTTACATGTTCATTTAGTTCATTTACTTGTTCATGACTAGTTGGTAGGTGTCGAGTCGTAACCCTTCTTGTCGACACTTAGGCATAGATAGCCTAGGGTGACCCATGTGGTATCAAAGAACATATCCATCATCAAAGTGATGCCATCATGACTAGTTGGTAGGTGTCGAGTCGTAACCCTTCTTGTCGACACTTAGGCATAGATAGCCTAGGGTGACCCATGTGGTATCAAAGAACATATCCATCATCAAAGTGATGCCATCATGACTAGTTGGTAGGTGTCGAGTCGTAACCCTTCTTGTCGACACTTAGGCATAGATAGCCTAGGGTGACCCATGTGGTATCATAGAACATATCCATCATCAAAGTGATGCCATCATGACTAGTTGGTAGGTGTCGAGTCGTAACCCTTCTTGTCGACACTTAGTCATAGATAGCCTAGGGTGACTAGGGTGACCCATATAAAATCATTTAAAATCTAATTAACTCATATAAAATCATTTAAAATCATATTAACTCATATAAAATCATATAAAATCATTTAAAATCATATTAACTCATATAAAATCATATAAAATCATTTAAAATCATATTAACTCATATAAAATCATTTAAAATCATATTAACCCATATTAAATCATATTAAATCATTTAAAATCATATTAACTCATATAAAATCATATTAACCCATATTAACTCATATAAAATCATATTAACTCATATAAAATCATATAAAATCATATAAAATCATTTAAAATCATATTAACCCATATAAAATCATATTAAATCATTTAAAATCATATTAACTCATATAAAATCATATTAACCCATATTAACTCATATAAAATCATATTAACCCATATTAAATCATATTAAATCATATTAACTCATATAAAATCATATAAAATCATTTAAAATCATTTAAAATCATTTAAAATCATTTAAAATCATTTCAATTCACTTTCATGCAGGGTCTACTCAATGCAGTGACAGCAGTATTCCCAAACTGCCATCATAGGTACTGTTTGAGGCACATCTATGCAAACTTCCAGAGAGCAGGATTTGGAGGAGAGGATTTGAAGAGATGCATGGATGCAGCTGCCTATGCTTACACTGAACATGACTTCAATTTGGCCATGGAAAGCATGAAGGCTGAGTGCACTGCTGCTTGGGAGTGGATGTCAAGAATTCCTGCTAAAGCTTGGTCTAGGCATGCAATGGACACTAATTGCAAAACTGATTTAGTGGTGAATAACTTAAGTGAAGTTTTTAATAAGTACATTCTAGATGTAAGGAACAAGCCAATTGTCACAATGATCAATGGGATCAAGGACAAGTTGCTAGTGAGGTTCCACCAGAAGAGAGAGGGTGGAAAATGTGCTAGATGGGAGATTGCACCAACCTATGCAGAGAAGTTGGAGATGAACAAGAAGTATGCAAGGGATTGCAAAGCACTCATAGCTGGCCAAGGACTTTTCCAAGTCACTAGTGGAGACAAGACCTATGGTGTTGACACAAACATACAGACATGTGGGTGCAAGAAATGGGACATCACTGGAGTTCCTTGCAAACATGCTTGTTCTGCCATCTATAGGTCTAAACAGCTGCCAGAGGATCATATCAATGTGTTTTTCAAGAAATCTATGTACTTGGAGGCATATAAGCCAGTGATTTACCCTGTTCCTGGTCCAGATAGCTGGGTGAAAACTCCAACACCTGACATTGAACCACCACAGTTCAAAGATGACAAGAAGGGGCCAGCAGAAGAGAAAAGGAAAAAAGGAAAGTTTGAGCCACCTCAAGCAAAGCAGACATCTAGGATGGCTACTATAACATGTGGGAACTGCAAGCTGCAAGGACACAAGTACACAAGTTGTCCAAAGCCATTGAGGCCTGATCTGCAAATCAGGAAGAACAAGCACATGGTATTTTCATTTTGAAATCACTTGAATGTTCATTTCTATTGACTGATCATTATAAAGTTGTTTAATTTTTTGATTACAGGCAAACAGGACTGTACCAGAATGGCACCATGGTGCAGCTTCATCAGCTACTGGAAGTGCTAGGGGTGCACCATCATCATCTACTACAAACTCCTCTCCTGCTGCTACTAGAAGGGGAGCAAGGTATGCTACTACTCTTGCTGCTGCTGGAAGGGGAGCAAGGTCTGCTACTACTCCTGCTGCTGGAAGGGGTGCTAGTTCTTCTCCTACTGCTGCTGGTAGAGGTGCAAGATCTTCCACTGCTGTTGGAAGGGGTGCAAAAAGGTTCAAGCCTCCAAGAAGTTCTGCAGAAGCTTCTACTAGCCAGCCTGCAGGCAGTAGGCCAAAGAGGACAAAGTACATGAGCAAGAGGATGGAGGGGTACTTCTATGCCAGTGGGAACTACTAAATGCTCAAATTTGAAGTCTGTGTGTGCTAAATCAGGCATTACATCACTTTATTTATGACATTATGAACCTATGTATGGCACTCAGAACCTATGTTTGTTAAAACCTATGTATGGAGTTGTGAACCTATGTATGGCACTTTGAAGTTATCTATGTTTACCTCCTGCTGTTAAAATTCTGTGCAAATAGATGTTCTGTGCAAATATATGTTGTGTGCAAAATAAATTTTGAGCAAAAAAGATCTGTGCAATATATGTTCTATGCAAATAGTATGGACAACTACAAACATTTCATTTGATACAAACAAAATACATTAATAAGTAGGCCATTGATCCAAGGATACATTGATAATAAGTAGAACATTAATTAGTTCTTGGGAGTACACAACACAAGTCTTGGACATAAAGATACATAAAGCATCACAGCTTTGGAAGTGCATAAGAGCACATTCATATCAACTACAGTGCTACCCTCTCTGTCACAACTTGGTCTTTCTCTGCCACTAGCTGGTCCCTCTCTTTCTCTGCCTTTGCCCTAAGTACCTGATGAAGATTGGTACAACCATGGTCCGCCAGCTTCTTCTTCTCCATCTCCTCTTTGAGATCACTTAGAGCCAACCTAACATTGCCCAGCTCTGTGATAGCATCCTCCTTGTCAGCAACCATTTTTGCAAAGTCCAGTTTGAAAAACCTCAGATCTTCCTCCATCTTCCTCTTTTCTCCAACTAGTTTGTAATTTCTTTCACCAAGCTCAACATTTTCTTTCAGCCTGTCATCGATTTCTTTGTTATACATGCTCCACAATTCAGTGAGGGTGAACTGCATAGCCACTGACCACTCTGGGTCTATCCACTCCAGATAATTGCACTTTAGTTCTGCCTACAATTAAATAAATATGTTCTCAATAAGAAATTGTATGAAATGTGCACAAATTCTATAATACTCTGTACACTCTCTACTTTGTTCTATCCACTGAATTGTAGTTCAGTTATATCCACTGAATTTTAGTTTAGTTCTATCCACTGAATTATATTCTATGCATCAATTGGTGCCTAAATCAAATATTACATCACTCTTAATTAATAGATATATTGTCAAAATTGTATGCACAAATTATGGGCAGAACCAATTATAAAAGCATATATAATTTTTTCCATCTATAAGATTGTATATGCATAGATTATGGGCAACAACTATTACATCAACAGAAGCAACAGAAGCAACAGAAGCAACATACCTTCTCCTCAGCACACGCAAGAAAACGTCTGCCTGTGTCCACAGATTCAAATGCAACAAGCCTGATGCAAGGTGCTTGATGCAGACAACGAGACGACAGGTCGTGAGCAATGCCACTCCATTCATAGCAAGAGATAGTCCTAGGAAGCTAACCAGCACACAAATTGCACAAATCAGCGGCCTGGTAAAAAATCCCCAAATGATGAACCCTAACCCTAGCGGGATGAACCCTAATCCGTGGGGGAGGCGAGAGGCGAACACGCATACCTGGCTAGTGACTTCTTCGCCGTCCGAAGAAGAGCTCGAGGACTGGTCGCTCCAAGAAACCATGGCGGAGCGGCGAAAGGCGGCGAGTCGACAGTGGCGGCGCCGGCGGTGGTTGGGGTCGAGAGAGAGGACAGAGAGAGTGAGGAAATGGCTGGTCTGGTTCGAACACCGACCGGTACGGGCCACTTGAACGAGCGCGCCGAAACGGCCGTCTCTCGCCGTCTAACGGCGTCCGTCAACAAGCGCCACGTCAGCCCGACAGGCGGGACCCACCTGTCGGATTCGCTGTTTTCTGGGCTAAAACGCAGCGTCAGTGCTCCGCGTTACAGATTAGCCCCATTGTTGGTGGTTTTGTGTGCCCTGCCTCAATTGTGGTACTGATCTGTTACCCTAGCCCATAATGTGGTGGTTGCTGGTAAATAACTCTGATTGAGACTATGATCTATGGAGTATTATGACATTCTTATGTATTTGTGTGTGCGGTTAGTTTAGCTTTGTCCTTGAATAACTTCAAAGAGGAGGCACAGCCAGAGGCAGGACAGCCGGCATGATGCATATCGTGCTCTATTTTTCTGCTTTCCTTTTCGCTTTCCTTTATGGAGAAAGCAAGTCAAGATCAGGGCTCGTGTAAAGTGTCTAGCAGGATCTTTTGGTGCACAGCAATCAACAGGGACGTCCACTTGAACCTAATCAATTGGTAATTTGGCCGCTCTACGTGCATGTTACAAGGAATCTGCTTATTCTACCACAATCTAGCTAGTCACTCTCCAGTAGCAATTTATAATCCGGCCTCGTATTGTTAATTTATAAATGCACTCGAACCTGTCGGCAACGAAGGATGCCATTAGTATATAACTTACACAGGGGAAGTGTAGTAGCGTACTGCAGTTGTAATAGGACTTAGATAATAACAAATCTTGTCTTCTCGAAATAGGTTTTCGTCCCGCTTTATAAATAAGCAACGAACCAAAGTTCACGGTCGAACGATATATGATATGGTGGGGAGGCCTCCTTACAAAGCAGATTAAGATATACAACATGAGCCTAGAACAAGCCTAGAACCTCGCCGAGGCCCGGACAAAGACCCCCGAGCTCCCTGACAATGCCCCCGGGAGGGTGACGGCGCGAAGCGTCGCCGCTGCCGAGTCTAAGAACAAATAGAGGTTTTCACCATAAGCCCTGGCACGGGGTCAAGATTCACGACGCCGTCTTCAAGAAGCAAGCGACACCCACGGATGGCACTGTCGCCGGCGCCAGAAGCACAGAGCTTTCACTCGGACACTCGCCTGCATCACCAAGAGGAGTCCCGGCCGCCAGCTCAGCAAGGGCGAACTTGTCCGCTCGATCTGGGCATTGCCAGAGCAGGCCAGAGCCCCCCGCCACCACATCCCTAGTCGCCCACGCGACCAAGAGATGAAGCCATCATGAGGCCTGCCGGAAAGCCAACGTGAAGCCCGCCGTCCGGGGCCGCCGCCCCGGCATCTATGCTCCTAGGCACCACCGACCATCCACCACTCCACGACGGCCCAACCACAGTCTTGGCGAGATAGATGTTGGACATATGAATACTCAACTTGGTTAAGATGAACTATTCAAATTCAAGCCCTGAAATCTAATTCACATGCATGTTCAGTCTACATCGCAAATTGGGTCGAGTACATACGCACTAGCTGGTGTACTAGATACAACAGGAAGCCATGCATGCATTGATTTCTCTAGCTACCGATTGTTGGGGTACGTATACAGGTACGCTTCGTGGATCAGTAACGGACAAGCCTTCACATCGATCAGGGCGACATGATTCGCCACACGAAACTCGGCATGATCGACTATGATATGACCCCCCGCCCTTTGGTTTGGTTTGAAAATGGCAGCGCTTGCTCGTAAACTCGATTAGAAAAGGAGAGGTTGCCTACCTCCGGTGAAGTAGCTTCCAACTTTGCCAAAAGGAACAGTACACTACACTAGTCGACAAGCCCACAACTGCAAGCATGCATCGCGCCAAAGAACATGCATGGATGGCTAACGGACCGCTCCAACTCTGCGAATGGGGCCACCGCGCAGTGCTGGTCATCATATCCACGGTCAAACCGGCCCCTCAGTTTGAAAGCAAGCATTCCCAGAGTCATGAGCGACTTTAATTATTTTTTGTTCCAGATTATAAAGAACTTGTCTTTTTCCAGATTATAAAGACCAAGTTCTTTCTATCTATGATCAGAAATGTGGACGTCCCTCCCTTACGTACGTAAACGGCGCACTAGGATCAATCTGTACGTCCCGGCCGGCCACCAGCCATGCAGCAGAGTGCAGCAACCGTTGTCAGCTACGTACGTACGTGCAAATCCGTTGGAGCTCGCCTAGAACGCATTGCTTGCACCACGCTCGAAGCGATCGTCAACCGGCCGGTGCCTACGTACGTACGCGCGTTGATGATCGACGGATCTCCGGCCAGCCGTCCGCCAGGCGCCAGCATGGTCTTCATGCAATGCAATGCAACGCAACGCTCGCGACCGCGACCGGCCACCGGACGTACGCGCCCGGCCGTGTGGACGCCGAGCTTTCTCCAACTCACGCAAGCTTCCCTCCACTCTCCGCCGTTCCTTTGTGGACTGTGGTTGTTAATTGTGGCGTTTGCAAGCCACCTCCCTCCGTGCTTTGCGAGTAGAGCGCCATCATTGGCCATTAGAGCAATTCCAACGCAATGACCCAAACTAACACGGATTTTATTCGATTTTTTGTCTGTTTGAGACGCCCGTCCGTCTAGCGGACATGAGGCAGACACGCACAGGCGATAACTGCTTTCAACGCGCAGACACAAAAGCGGACAAACGTACGACAACACCATGGCAAGCAACTCCTCTGCAGCCGCCCCCGTCTCCTCTTCCTCAGCGGTGTTGGCGCCGGTGCCGGCGGGAACCTCCTCGCGTCGCTCCTCTGCTCCTCCTTGCCGACGGGCACTTCATCACGCCGCCCCTCCACTCCCCGCCGCGTCGCGCCTCCGCTCCTCCTCGCAGGCGGCACCTCCACGCGCCGCCCCTCTACTCCTTGTTGCGTCGGTCCTCCGCTCCTCCTCGCTGGTGGGCACCTCCTCGTGCCGCCCCTCCGTTCCTCCTCGTCGGCGGGCACCTCCTTGTGTCGCCCCTATGCTCCCCGTCATGTCGCCCCTCCGCTCCTCCTCGCCGGCGAGCACCTCCTCGTGTCGCCCCTATGCTCCCCGTCGTGCCACCCCTCCGCTCCTCCTCGCCGGCGGGCACCTCCTCGTGTCGCCCCTTTGCTCCCCGTCGTGCCGCCCCTCCGCTCCTCCTAGCCGGTGGGCACCTCTCGTATCGCCCCTCTGCTCCCCGTCGTGCCGCTCCTCCTTGCCAGTGGGCACCTCTTGTAAGAATATTGGGAAGCGTTAAACCCTTTGCTCGGGCCGCACTTGTATTTATATGGGCATTGCCGTGGCTTACAAGAAGAAAACGATCGACAGAGATCGACCAGTAGAGTTTGGAACAGAAGAAGAGATAGAGAGGAGATACAGGTTTAAACAGGAGAAGTTCTCTCTCTATACAACTCTATCTCTATACAAATATTCCAACACTCCCCCTCAATCTAAACCTATGCTATTCCAAGGTTGAGATTGAACTTAAACTCATCAAGTCTCCTCATAGTGAGAGGTTTTGTAAAGCCATCAGCCAATTGATCACCAGTGGGTATAAACTGTATGTCAAGCAGTTTGCGAGCTACTCTTTCTCTGACGAAGTGAAAATCAACCTCAATATGTTTAGTACGTGCATGAAAAACAGGATTAGCTGAAAGATAGGTTGCACCAATATTATCACACCATAATCTTGCAGCTTGTGGAGTCTTAATTCCGAGCTCATAAAGCAATGTTTGAATCCACATGACTTCGGCTGTGGCATTTGCTAGAGCCTTATACTCTGCCTCAGTACTTGACCTTGAAACTGTAGCCTGTTTCCTTGCACTCCATGATATAAGATTTGTTCCCAGAAAAACAGCAAATCCACCTGTAGACCTTCTATCATCAGGACATCCTGCCCAATCTGCATCTGAATAAGCAGTCACAAGCATAGACGAAGACTTGACAATTCTCAGTCCAAGTTCTTCTGAGAACTTCAGATACCTTACAATTCTTTTAACTGCAGTCCAATGAGTGGTAGTAGGTGCATGCAAATATTGACACACTTTGTTTACAGAGTAAGAAATATCAGGACGTGTAAGAGTTAAATATTGTAATGCACCCACAACACTTCTATAGTTTGTTGCATCCTCGGGTCCAAGTGCCTCTCCACTATCAACTGTGAGTTTTTCTGAGGTTGAGATTGGTGTACTTACAGGTTTGCAGTTTTCCAACCCTACTCTCCTGAGTATGTCATGAGCATATTTCTCTTGTGAAAGAAGTATACCATATCTTATCTGTTTGACCTCTATGCCAAGAAAATAATGAAGATCTCCTAGATCCTTAAGAGCAAACTCCATCTTTAAATCCTTAAGCAAACAAGTGGTAGCATCTGAACTTGAACTAGCAACAATAATGTCATCAACATATACTAAAATATAGATAATGACATTTCCTTTTTGATAGAAAAACAATGAGGTATCTGCCTTAGATGGTGTAAACCCAAGTTGTTGTAACTGAGTGCTCAACCTTGAGTACCAGGCTCTTGGGGCCTATTTCAAACCATATAAAGCCTTATCTAACTTGCAAACAAAATGAGGTGAATTTTTGTTCTCATAACCTGGTGGTTGCTGCATAAAAACCTCTTCTTCCAGAACACCATGAAGAAACGCGTTCTGAACATCTAATTGCCTTAAACTCCAACCCTTGGAAACCGCAACAGATAGCACAAGTCGAGTTGTAGCTGCTTTAACAACAGGACTAAAAGTATCATCATAATCAATACCAAATCTCTGCTTGAAACCTTTCGCAACTAACCTTGCCTTATATCTGTCTATGCTTCCATCAGATTTTCTCTTGATCTTGTATACCCACTTGCAATCTATGACATTGATGCCCTTTGTTGGTGGTACTAGACGCCAAGTTTTGTTTTTCATAAGTGCTTCATATTCAACATCCATATCCTTTTTCCATTCTTTACTAGCAAGTGCATCATGCAAATGAGTTGGTTCACCCATACTAGTAAGAAAAGCACGTTTAATTTTATCATACCTTATAGTGCCATCAGTGTATCCTTTCTTCTTAACAATACCAGACCGAGACCTCGTGTGTCGAAGTGGAATACCTAGCGCATCAGACTCACCAGCAGAATTTGCAACCACAGAAGATTCGGCCGGATCCGTTGCGCCAGACCGATCTGGATCAGCCGCGACAGACCGCTCCAGATCCGAGGCGACAGGGATCTCCTTTGCAATCAACGCTCCAGTGGAGCCGCGCCGCGTGTCACCCTCGCTGGCTGTCTCCTCGGATGCGCGGGGCGAGACGTTTGTGCTGGGGCCCGCGCCTGTCTCCTGGTCGGCCACCAGCCCATCAGTCGCACGCGTGGCGCTCGGGGAGCGGCACTGGCCTGCGCCGGTTTGGCTAGGCTGGCCCATGCTGCCTGGGCTGTCGTCGGCTGGCGCATGCGACACGGAGGGAATCGCCCGGGATCGCGCGCCAAGCCTAACGCGGGGATTTTCCTCGGATCCTGTGCTGCTGCCGCCCAAATCTTCCTGGGATCCCGTGACAGTTTTGGTTGCATCTCTTTGCATAAAATCACGCCCTGAAGCTGCACTTTTACCATCAAAAACCATATTTTCTTTAGGATTAGTCACATGATCAGCACTATTTAACTCACCCCCATGATCTAGACTAGACACATATTCCGGAAGAAGTGCAATTTCTGCACGAAGAAGAGCTCCGGCATTTGGATGAAGTTTTTCAAAAGGGAATATTGTTTCATCAAATATAACATCACGAGAAATATAGATTCGTCCAATAGAGAGTTCAAGACACTTGTATCCTTTGTGAAGGTTACTATAACCGAGAAACACACATTGAGTCGAACGAAACTCAAGTTTGTGATGATTATATGGACGAAGATTAGGGTAGCAAGCACACCCAAAAATTCTCAAGGAGTTATAGTCTGGTTTTTGATGAAACAATTTTTCCAAAGGAGTAATATGACCAATTACTTTCCTGGGAAGACGATTTATAAGATAAGTGGCAGCAATGAAGGCTTCGTCCCAATATTTTAAGGGCATGGATGCATGAGCTAGAAGGGATAGACCTACTTCGACAATGTGGCAATGTTTACGCTCGGCGGAGCCATTCTGCTGATGAGCATGAGGGCAAGAGACATGATGACTAATACCAATGTCACGAAAGAAAGAATTGAGTTTCTCATACTCTCCTCCCCAGTCACTTTGGACTGCAATAATCTTTCTGTTGAATTGACGCTCAACAAGTTTCTGAAATTCTTGGAAGATGGAAAGAACTTCAGATTTAAACTTAAGCAAATATATCCAAGTGAACTTGCTAAAGTCATCAATAAAGCTAACATAATATATTTTTCTTTCAAAAGAATGCATGACCCCATACATCACTAAAAATAAGTTCCAATGGAGCACGAGACACACTATTTGACTTAGGATAAGGGAGTTGATGACTCTTTGTACACTGACAAGCATCACAACCAGACTCAATATTTTGACTGGATGACAATGGAAGATTGCCTTTATTCACTACTTGCTTGACTATGATCGAAGAAGGATGTCCTAATCTTTGATGCCATCTCGCCAAGGAGGGCTTGATGATGGAGTAAACTTGATGACGACACTTTCGACTAAGTGCTCCGGATGTGATGGGATACAAGCCTCCAATGCATCTACCGTGATGAATGAGCTCCCTCGTTGCCCGATCTTTGATGAAAAAATATGTTGGATGAGTTTCAAAGAAAACATTATTATCGGCAGATAAACGAGACATGGATGCTAGGTTTTTGTCGGCTTGTGGAACATGAAGGACATCTTTTAGAATAAGATCACGTTTAAGAGTAGGGGAATTAATAGATGCTTGACCAATGTGACAAATATCCATACCTCCACCGCTTGCGGTGTGAATTTGATCGTTGCCGAGATATCTCTCCCTCATGGAGAGTTTTTCAAGCTCGTTGGTGACATGATCAGTGGCCCCTGAATCGGCGTACCAGACCGTGCCATCTCCTCCTTGCTCTCTGATTGCAGCAGAGACATGACGGGCGTCAGGAACGTAGTCTTCATCATAACGATGCCAACAGTCCATGACCTCATGGCCCGGTTTCTTGCACAATTGACACCGAACACGGTTGCTTGAGGAAGGTCCAGAGGAGTTGTGATTGTTGTTGAAGCCACCCCCTCTAGAACGGGCAGGAGCGTTGGTGCTGGTGTAGCCGCCCCCGCCGGATCGAGCGTCTGGTCCGCTGCCGCGGCCGCGCCCGCCACCACCGCTGCTGTTGCTGCGGTTCCTTCCCTGATCGCGCCCACGGCCAGTACCACGGCCACGCGAGGCAGCGTTAGCTGAAGACTGGCGCACGTTCATCCCATGGAGAAGATTGAGACGTGCGTCAAAACTGAGAAGCTGCGTGTATAGCTCCTGGACGGTCACGGGTTCAACCCGCGCAGCAAGCGCCGACACGACCGGGTTGTAGTCGAGGTCGAGACCGGCCAGAACTTGGGAGACGATCTCGCCTCTGGACATGGCAGCTCCGGTGCAGGCGATCTCATCCGTGAGCATCTTGATCTTGGCTAAGTACTCTGACATGGACATGTTACCCTTCTTGAGGTTTGTGAGTTCCATCCGAGTATTGATCGCCTGTGCTTTGGTTTGGGCAGCAAACATAGCTACGATCGCCGCCCACAGCTCCGCCGGTGTCTGAAGGGTAACCACCTGTGCAAGAATCTCGCGAGACAGAGAACCCATCAGAAAGCTCTGAACCTGTTGCTGCTGTGCATACCAGAGAACTCGGGCAAAATTGGCGATCTGCTCCTCCTTCCCATCCTTGGTGATGGTGAGGGTTTCCGGTGGCGCCTGGCTCGCCAGATCAAGGTGGTGGCCCATCTGTGCGCCTTTGATTTGAGGCAGCACGATGGCCTTCCACATGAGGTAGTTGTTCCTCATAAGCTTCTCCTGGGGGTGATCCAAGGGACGTGGTAAAGGATGCGGTGGAGGAGGAGGAAGGGGCGAAGGTGGAGGTGGACGCAAGGGACGTGGCGAGGGCACTCATGGTGCTGGAGGTGGTGGAAGCAGTAGTCATGGCGATAGGTTGAAGAACGGTTTGTCTAGATGCGATCTCCTTTTGATCTTAGGAAGAAGTCGCTCTGATTACCATGTAGAAGTGCATGCTCTAGCCAATGCAACCAAAAGACCGATCTGATGGAAGAGACTAGGCAGCACATTATACGTCAACACTCCCCCTCACGTGTGGCTCCCTCAGGCCGCACTTGTATTTATATGGGCATTGCCGTGGCTTACAAGAAGAAAACGATCGACAGAGATCGACCGGTAGAGTTTGGAACAGAAGAAGAGATAGAGAGGAGATACAGGTTTAAACAGGAGAAGTTCTCTCTCTATACAACTCTATCTCTATACAAATATTCCAACACCTCTCGCATCGCCCCTCTGCTCCTCCTCGCCGGCGGGCACCCCCTCGAGCCCTCCTACCCCCATTGCGCCATTGTAGGATCTTGCCGGCGCCGAAGTCAGGCGCTCCCTCCGCCACGAGATCTTGCCGCCCCATGAGCTCCAATGCCAGCGCTAGCTGCTCCGCCGCGGGAGGTGGCGGCCTGCGCCGGTGAGCGCTGCGACGTCCCCGCCGGTGGCCTCGCTCTTTGTTGCCGGCGGTTGTGGAGGTAGATGCCCAACTCGTGTAGTCGCTGAGACATGGGACCAGGGCGGACACGAGCGGACAAGAGTGGTCGACGGGAGCGTCCTCTTTTGCCCATTCATACCCATTTGTAGCCCATATTTGGGCCAAGTTTGGGTCAAGTCAGATAACAGATGGACAGCAGGCGGACACGCGCGTCCGTTTGGATCGTCCCGTTGGGCCAAGTTTTATGTCCGGATGACCCAAACGGACAAAATGGGTCGCTGGATTGTAGTTGCTCTTTTTTTTGCGAAATGGATTGAAGTTGCTCTTAATCCGCAAGCTAGGTAGACTTGGCACTGCACTGTCCGGCCGGTACAATAGTTGCATACAAATGATGACTCACCCAGCATGTATACATCGACGTCGTCGTCGTGCAACTTTTTATGGGGTGTGTCCTTCTCGACGCACCAACTGGCCTGGCAAAAACAGAAAACTGATGAACATGACAAGTACTACTACGTACGATGCCAGCAACGCGACGCAAGCGTGCAACTCGTGATGAAACTGAAGTCTGAAGATGCATGCATGCTTTGTTTTTCGTCAGGGATTTCATTGCACAGTTGAAACTGATCAACACAAGCCTCCCTCTGCAAATGCATGCATGCTTTGTTTTTCGCCAGGGATTTCATTGCACGGTTGAAAATGATCAACACAAGCCTCCCTCTGCAAATGCATGAACGTGGTACGACCACCGTAACAAAAATGCACAACATGTGCATGCTAGTTAACAATAATGCTGCCGCTGGAAGGCTTCAGAAAAGGTGCTTGTGGCCGGGCGGGCGGTCTTAATTTGGACTGGTTTTTTGTACCATGTGCGTGGAGAGTCTGAGAGCCGGATCATTGCAGAATCGACCACACTTGACGCATGCAAATGGTGTTGCCTCATACATGGTGCCGTACGGGCGACTCAAGCAAAGGATACAGAAGCCTCCTTTTCCCTTCAAGTACAAGGATCAGGTGCTTTGCGCTTTATTCAGCGTGCACTGCTGCTATACGAACCCGGGCCCTCCCCGGCGACCTTGCCTGCTACAGATCAGGGCCATCTTCAACGCCAACCCTCAAACCGCCCGCATATCGGTTCACGGCGATGTCCGGATTATGATTTCCCCGCAAGTATGAACCAAACATGGAGGGTTTTGCGGGAGTCCGAACATACTAAACGTCAAACTCTGACCACCCTGGCCCACCTAAAAGAAAGGCGGAGTCCGCGCTTTTTAGCAACCGCACTGTTTTCACATCAAAATCCTCCACTCCTCTTTTCCATCCCCCGACGCTCTTCACCCAATTCCCGTCCTTTTCTCTCACTGTCTCCTTCCGTCGCCGACCAATGGAACCAGAGAAGAACCGGTCGGAGATGGAGGTGGCGAAGGTGACAAAGGATCCAAGCATCACGCTCGCCCAGAAGATAAGCTCTGCTCCGGGGCAAACTCGACACGTGAAGGCGAAGGTAGAAAAGCAGGAGAACCTCAAGAAGCGGATGCCCGCCGGTGGGCGCGGTGGTGGTGTGGTGGTGGTGGTCATGGCGGACGTCGCGGAGGAGGGCGTGCTGCCTAGACGGGCGAGCCCACAGTACAAACGACGCTATGGCCGGAGCACTACAATACTCCGTACTTCTATGCCGCCAAGGACCTTGGAACCCCCGGCGGGACTGTGCTTTACATCGTCGACGTAAATGAAGCGCCGGTCTTCTCTATGTATTTTCACCGCGGCTTGTCCGGACGCGGACGGCGGACAGGGAGCGGATGGGTGCCTGCCCGCTGTTCGTGGCAATGCCTAGAGTGGCGGATCTAGCGTACGACGACCCGGACAGGGACATGCTCGACATCATCCACAATGGAGGCGAAGAAGGAGGATGTGGCTATGAGGACGGGCGGGCGGAAGACTCGGATCCCACCTCGTCCGGCAACTACCAGCAGTAGCAGTCCTACACCCAGACAGGCACACAACGGTCCTACACATAGGCCGGCATGGGCACACAACAAGAGCAGCATTGGGTCGCCGGACAGCAGCAAGAGGAGGGGGAGGAGGGGAGGGGAGGGGGAGGACGATGATCCAGATGATACAAGCGACAATCCGAAGAAGAAGGATAGAGGAGAAAGCTTCAACATGCGGGAGGACGAGGTGTTGTGTGATCTATGGTTGGCCACTAGCCTCGATCCGATCCATGGCACGGAGCAAAAGGGCACAACATTTTAGAACAACATTCACATTTGGTTCCACGAACACAAGCATTTCACATCCTACTCCGACGTAGTCATCCGCAACCGTGAATCAGAGTCCCTCTTGTTGGAAATATGCCCTAGAGGCAATAATAAATTAGTTATTATTATTATATTTCATTGTTCATGATAATCGTTTATTATCCATGCTAGAATTGTATTGATAGGAAACTCAGATACATGTGTGGATACATAGACAACACCATGTCCCTAGTAAGCCTCTAGTTGACTAGCTCGTTGATCAATAGATGGTTACAGTTTCCTGACCATGGACATTGGATGTCATTTATAACGGGATCACATCATTAGGAGAATGATGTGATGGACAAGACCCAATCCTAAGCCTAGCACAAGATCGTGTAGTTCGTATACTAAAGCTTTTCTAATGTCAAGTATCATTTCCTTAGACCATGAGATTGTGCAACTCCCGGATACCATAGGAGTGCTTTGGGTGTGCTAAACGTCACAACGTAACTGGGTGGCTATAAAGGTACACTACAGGTACCTCCGAAAGTGTCTGTTGGGTTGGCACGAATCAAGACTGGGATTTGTCACTCGGTGTAAACGGAGAGGTATCTCTGGGCCCACTCGGTAGGACATCATCATAATGTGCACAATGTGACCAAGGAGTTGATCACGGGATGATGTGTTACGGAACGAGTAAAGAGACTTGCCGATAACGAGATTGAACAAGGTATCAGGATACCGACGATCGAATCTCGGGCAAGTACTATACCGCTAGACAAAGGGAATTGTATACGGGATTGATTAAATCCTTGACATCGTGGTTCATCCGATGAGATCATCGTGGAGCATGTGGGAGCCAACATGGGTATCCAGATCCCGCTGTTGGTTATTGACCGGAGAGTTGTCTCGGCCATGTCTGCATGACTCCCGAACCCGTAGGGTCTACACACTTAAGGTTCGATGACGCTAGGGTTATAGGGAAAGTATGTACGCGGTTACCGAATGTTGTTCGGACTCCCGGATGAGATCCCGGACGTCACGAGGAGTTCCGAAATGGTCCGGAGGTAAATATTAATATATAGGAAGTATGGTTTTGGCCACCAAAAGTGTTCCGGACATCACCGATAGTGTACCGGGACCACCGGAGGGGTCCGGGGGTCCACCGGGAGGAGCCACCAGCCCCGAAGGCCTACATGGGCCAATAGTGGGAAGGGACCAGCCCCTAGGTGGGCTGGGGCGCCTCCCACCAAGGCCCAAGGCGCCTCCTAGAGGGGAGGGGGCAAACCCTAGGGCAGATGGGCCTTAAGGCCCACCCTAGGTGCGCCTCCTCTCTCTCCCCCCTTGGCCGCAACCCTAGATGGGTTTTGGGGCTGCCGCCACCCCTTGGGAGGGAACCCTAGATGGGGGCGCAGCCCCTCCCCTTCCCCTATATATACTTGAGGTATTGGGGGCTGCAACATACACGAGATCATCTCCCTCTTGGCGCAGCCCTACCTCTCTCCCTCCTCGTCTCTCGTAGTGCTTGGCGAAGCCCTGCTGGAGTTCCGCGCTCCTCCACCACCACCATGCCGTCGTGCTGCTGCTGGATGGAATCTTCCCCAACCTGTCCTTCTCCCCTTGCTGGATCAAGGCATAGGAGACGTCACCGGGCTGCACGTGTGTTGAACGCGGAGGCGCCGTGGTTCGGCGCTTAGATCGGAATCAACCGCGGTCTGAATCGCTACGAGTACGACTCCTTCATCCGCGTTCTTGCAACGCTTCCGCTTAGCGATCTACAAGGGTATGTAGATGCACTCTCCTTCCCCTCGTTGCTAGATTACTCCATAGATTGATCTTGGTGATGCGTAGAAAATTTTAAATTTCTGCTACGATCCCCAACAGTGGCATCATGAGCTAGGTCTATGCGTAGTTTCTATGCACGAGTAGAACACAAAGCAGTTGTGGGCGTCGATATTGTCAATTTACTTGCCGTTACTAGTCTTATCTTGATTCGGCAGCATCGTGGGATGAAGCGGCCCGGACCGACCTTACACGTACGCTTACGTGAGACTGGTTCCACCGACTGACATGCACTAGTTGCATAAGGTGGCTAGCGGGTGTCTGTCTCTCCCACTTTAGTCGGATCGGATTCGATGAAAAGGGTCCTTATGAAGGGTAAAATAGAAATTGGCATATCACGTTGTGGTTTTCGCGTAGGTAAGAAACGTTCTTGCTAGAAACCTATAGCAGCCACGTAAAAACTTGCAACAACAATTAGAGGACGTCTAACTTGTTTTTGCAGCATATGCCTTGTGATATGATATGGCCAAAAGGATGTGATGAATGATATATGTGATGTATGAGATTGATCATGTTCTTGTAATAGGAATCACAACTTGCATGTCGATGAGTATGACAACCGGCAGGAGCCATAGGAGTTGTCTTAATTTATTTATGACCTGCGTGTCAACATAAACATCATGTAATTACTTTACTTTATTGCTAAAGCGTTAGCCATAGTAGTAGAAGTAATAGATGACGAGACAACTTCAAGGAGACACGATGATGGAGATCATGATGATGGAGATCATGGTGTCATGCCGGTGACAACGATGATCATGGAGCCCCGAAGATGGAGATCAAAAGGAGCAAAATGATATTGGCCATATCATGTCACTATTTGATTGCATGTGATGTTTATCATGTTTTACATCTTATTTGCTTAGAACGACGGTAGCCTAAATAAGATCCCTCACTAAAATTTCAAGAAAAGTGTTTCCCCTAACTGTGCACCGTTGCGAAGGTTCGTTGTTTCGAAGCACCACGTGATGATCGGGTGTGATAGATTCTAACGTTCGAATACAACGAGTGTTGACGAGCCTAGCATGTACAGACATGGCCTCGGGACACATGCGAAACACTTAGGTTGACTTGACGAGCCTACCATGTACAGACATGGCCTCGAAACACGGAAGACCGAAAGGTCGAACATGAGTCGTATAGAAGATACGATCAACATGAGATGTTCACCGTTGATGACTAGTCCGTCTCACGTGATGATCGGACACAGCCTAGTCGATTCGGATCATGTTTCACTTAGATGACTAGAGGGATGTCTATCTGAGTGGGAGTTCATTTAATAATTTGATTAGATGAACTCAATTATCATGAACATAGTCTAAATTGTCTTTGCAAATATGTTGTAGATAAATAGCTCACGTTGTAGCTCCATGTTTCAATACGTTCCTAGAGAAAGATTAAGTTGAAAGATATCGTAAGCAATGATGCGGACTAGGTCCGTAGTCCAAGGAGTGTCCTCACTGCTACACAGAAGGCTTACGTCTTTGATGCAGCGCTCGATGTGCAAACCCCTACAACATCGTCTGTGGATGTTGTGAACACCTGATAGACACATCCCGATGACTACTTGATATTTTAGTGCACCATACTTTATGGCTTAGAATTGGGATTCCAATGACGTTTTGAACGCCATAGAACATATGAGATGTTCCAAGAGCTGAAATTGGGATTTCAGGCTCATGCCTGTGTTGAGAGGTGTGAGACCTCTGACAAGTTTTTTTGCCAACAAGATGGAGGAGAATAGCTCAGCTAGCGAGCATGTGCTCAGATTGTCTGGGTGCTACAATCACTTAAAGCAGTGGGAGTTAAACTTCCAGATAAGATAGTGATTGATAGAGTTCTCTAGCCACTATCACTAAGCTACTAGATCTTCTTGATGAACTATGACATGCAAGGGATGGAGTTGATCCCAGAGCTGTTCGCGGTGCTTAAGACCGCAAAAGGTAGAAATCAAGAAGGAGCATCAAGTGTTGATGGTTTAACAAGACCACTGGTTTCAAGAAGGGCAAGGGCTAGAAGGGAAACTTCATGGATGGCAAACCAGTTGCTGCTCTAGTGAAGGAACCCAAGGTTGAACCCAAACCCGAGACTAAGTGCTTCTATTGTAAGGGGAACGGTCACTGGTAGCGGAATTACCCCAAATGCATGGTAGATAAGAAGGCTGGCAACTTCAACAAAGTATATACGTGTTATTAATGTGTACCTCACTAGTACTCCTGGTAGCACCTGGGTATTGGATATATACCGGTTCAGTTGCTATTATTGGTGACTTGAAGCAAAAGCTATGGACTAAACAAAGACTGGCTAAGGGCGAGGTGACGATGTGTGTTGAAAGTATTTCCAAAGTTGATGAGATCACCATCGCATGCTCCATCTGCCTTCGGGATTAGTATTGAACCTAGATAAATGTTATCAGGTGTCTACGTTGAGCATGAATATGATTGGATCATGTTCATTGCAATACGGTTATTCATTTAAATTAGAGAATAATGGTTATTTTGTTTACATGAATAATACCTTTCATGGTCATGCACCCTATGTGAATGGTTCATTGAATCTCGGTCGTGGTAATACACATGTTCACGCCAAAAGATGTAGAGTTAATAATGATAGTAGCACTTTCTTGTGGCACTGCCGCTTAGGTCATATTGGCGTAAGATGCATGAAGAAACTCCATATCGATGGATGTTTGGAGTCACTTGATTTTGAATCGCTTGACACATGCGAGCCATGCCTCATGGGCAGGATGACTAAGACCCCGTTTTCAGGTACAATGAAACGGGCAAGTGACTTGTTGGAAATCATACATGCTGATGCGTGTGATCCAATGAGAATTGAAGCGTGTGGTGGATATTGCTATTTTCTCATCTTCACTGATGATTTGAGTAGATATAGGTATATTTACTTAATGAAGCACAAGTCTGAAACGTTTGAAAATTTCAAGCGATTTCAGAGTGAAGTTAAGAATCATCATAACAAGAAGATCAAATTCCTACGATCTGATCAATGAGAATTTCTGAGTTATGAGTTTGGCAAACACTTAAGACATTGTGGAATTGTTTCACAGTTGAAGCCACCTGGAACACCACAGGGTAATGGTGTGTCCGGACGTCGTAATCGAACCTTATGAAATATGGTGCGATCTATGATGTCTCTTACCGATCTACCGCTATTATTTTGAGGTTATGCATTAAAGACAGCTGCATTCACTTTAGATAGGACACCATATAAGTCTGTTGAGACGACGCCGTATGAACATTGGTTTGGCAAGAAACCAAAGTTGTCGTTTCTTAATGTTTGGGGCTGCGATGCTTAAGGCTTCAGCCAGAGAAGCTCGAACCCAAAGCGGACAAACACATCTTCATAGGATACCCAAAGGTGACAGGTGGGTATACCTTCTATCTCAGATCCGAGGGCAAATTGTTTGTCGCTAAGAACGGGTCCTTTCTCGAGAAGGAGTTTCTCTCGAAAGAATTGAGTGGGAGGAAGATAGAACTTGATGAGGTTGTCGAACCTTTACTTCAACAAGAGAGTGATGCAACACAGAAAGATGTTTTCTGTGGCGCCTACGTCTGTTGAAGAGGAAGTTAATGATAGTGATCATGAAGCTTCGGATCAAGTTGCTATTGAACCTCATAGGTCGACAAGGATATGTACTACTCCTGAGTGGTACGGTAATCCTGTCTTAAATATCATGTTGTTAGACAACAATGAACCTACGAGCTATGGAGAAGCGATGGTGGGCCCGTATTCCGACAAATGGTTAGAAGCCATGAAATCCGAGATAGGATCCATGTATCAGAACAAAGTATGGACTTTGGTGGACTTGCCCGATGATCGGAAAGCCATTGAGATAAATGGATCTTTAAGAAGAAGACGGACGTGGGCGGTAATGTTACCGTCTATGAAGCTCGACTTATGGGAAAGAGTCTTTTCACAAGTTCAAGGAGTTGACTACGATGAGAATTTCTCACCCGTAGCGATGCTTAAGTCCGTCGAAATCATGTTTGCATCTGACAGATGGATGTCAAAACGAGTTTTCGTAAGAAAAAGTTGTATGTGATGCAATAAAAGGTTTTGTCGATCCTAAAGATGCTAAAAGGTATGCTGGCTCCAGCAATCCTTCTATGGACTAGAGCAAGCATCTCGGAATCGGAATATATGCTTTGATGGAGTGATCAAAGCTTTTAGGTTTATACAATGTTTGTTAGAAACTTGTATTTACAAGAAAGTGAGTGGGAGCACTACAACATTTCTGATAAGTATATGTGGATGACATATTGTTGATCCGAAATAATGTAGAATTTCTGGAAAGCATAAACGGTTGTTTGAAGGGTGTTTTTCAAAGGAAGACCTGGATAAAGCTGCTTACATATTGGGCATCAAGATCTATAGAAATAGATCAAGACGCCTGATGATACTTTCAAAGAACGCACACCTTGACATGTTTTTGAAGGAGTTCAAAATAGATCTGTCAAAGAAGGGGTTCTTACCTGAGTTGTAAGGTGTGAAATTAAGTAAGACTCGAAGATTGACCACGGCAGAAGAAAGAGGAAGGACGAAGGTCGTCCCCTATGCTTTTGTCATAGGCTCTATACGGTATGCCATGCTGAGTACCACACCAGATGTGTGCCTTGCCACAAGTCTGGCAAGAGGATACAAAGGTGATCTAGGAGTGGATCACCAGATAGCGGTGAAAATTATCCTTAGAGGAATAAGGAAATGTTTCTCGGTTATGGAGGTGATAAAGAGTTCGACGTAAAGAGTTACGTCGATGATAGCTTAACACCTATCCGGATAGCTCTGAGTAGAGATACCGGATACGTATAATGGAGCAACAATTTGGAATAGCTCCAAGTGGAACGTGGTAGCAGCATCTACGATATGACATAAAGTTTTGCGAAATACATAGGGATCTGAATATGGCAAGACCCGTTGACTACAACCTCTCTCACAAGCATAACATGATCAAACCCAGAACTCGTTGAGTATTAATCACATAGTGATGTGAACTAGATTAGTGACTCTAGTAAACTCTTTGGATGTTGGTCACATGGCGATGTGATCTGTGAGTGTTAATCACATGGCGATGTGAACTAGATTATTGACTCTAGTGCAAGTGGGAGACTGTTGGAAATATGCCCTAGAGGCAATAATAAATTAGTTATTATTATTATTATATTTCATTGTTCATGATAATCGTTTATTACCCATGCTAGAATTGTATTGATAGGAAACTTAGATACATGTGTGGATACATAGACAACACCATGTCCCTAGTAAGCCTCTAGTTGACTAGCTCGTTGATCAATAGATGGTTACAGTTTCCTGACCATGGACATTGGATGTCGTTGATAACGGGATCACATCATTAGGAGAATGATGTGATGGACAAGACCCAATCCTAAGCCTAGCACAAGATCGTGTAGTTCGTATACTAAAGCTTTTCTAATGTCAAGTATCATTTCCTTAGACCATGAGATTGTGCAACTCCCGGATACCGTAGGAGTGCTTTGGGTGTGCTAAACGTCACAATGTAACTGGGTGGCTATAAAGGTACACTACAGGTATCTCCGAAAGTGTCTGTTGGGTTGGCACGAATTGAGACTGGGATTTGTCACTCCGTGTAAACGGAGAGGTATCTCTGGGCCCACTCAGTAGGACATCATCATAATGTGCACAATGTGACCAAGGAGTTGATCACGGGATGATGTGTTACGGAACGAGTAAAGAGACTTGCCGGTAACGAGATTGAACAAGGTATCGGGATACCGACGATCGACTCTCGGGCAAGTACTATACCGCTAGACAAAGGGAATTGTATACGGGATTGCTTAAATCCTTGACATCGTGGTTCATCCGATGAGATCATCGTGGAGCATGTGGGAGCCAACATGGGTATCCAGATCCCGCTGTTGGTTATTGACCGGAGAGTTGTCTCTGAAGGAAATATGCCCTAGAGGCAATAATAAAGCTATTATTTATTTCCTTATATCATGATAAATGTTTATTATTCATGCTAGAATTGTATTAACCGGAAATATAATACATGTGTGAATACATAGACAAACAGAGTGTCACTAGTATGCCTGTACTTGACTAGCTCGTTGATCAAAGATGGTTGTGTTTCCTAACCATAGACATGAGTTGTCATTTGATTAACGGGATCACATCATTAGGAGAATGATGTGATTGACTTGACCCACTCCGTTAGCATAGCACTTGATCATTTAGTTTGTTGCTATTGCTTTCTTCATGACTTATACATGTTCCTATGACTATGAGATTATGCAACTCCCGTTTACCGGAGGAACACTTTGTGTGCCACCAAACATCACAACGTAACTGGGTGATTATAAAGGTGCTCTACAGGTGTCTCCGAAGGTACTTTTTGGGTTGGCGTATTTCGAGATTAGGATTTGTCACTCCAATTGTCGAAGAGGTATCTATGGGCCCTCTCGGTAATGCACATCACTTAAGCCTTGCAAGCATTGCAACTAATGAGTTAGTTGCAGGATGATGTATTACGGAACGAGTAAAGAGACTTGCCGGTAACGAGATTGAACTAGGTATTGAGATACCGACGATCGAATCTCGGGCAAGTAACATACCGATGACAAAGGGAACAACGTATGTTGTTATGCGGTCTGACTGATAAAGATCTTCGTAGAATATGTGGGAGCCAATATGAGCATCCAGGTTCTGCTATTGGTTATTGACCGGAGACGTGTCTCGGTCATGTCTACATTGTTCTCGAACCCGTAGGGTCCGCACGCTTAAGGTTTTGATGACAGTTACATTATGAGTTTATGAGTTTTGATGTACCGAAGGAGTTTTGAGTCCCGGATGAGATCGGGGACATCACGAGGAGTCTCGAAATGGTTGAGACGTAAAGATCGATATATTGGACGACTATATTCGAACATCGGAAAGGTTCCGAGTGATTCGGGTATTTTTCGGAGTACCGGAGAGTTACAGGAATACGTATTGGGCCTTATTGGGCCATACGGGAAAGAAGGAAAAGGGCCTCAAGGGTGGCCGCACCCCTCCCCTTGGTCTGGTCCGAATTGGACTAGGGAAGGGGGGCGCCCCCTTCCTTCCTTCTCCTTTTCCCTTCCTCTTTTCCTATTCCATATGGGAGGTGGAATCCTACTAGGACTAGGGAGTCCTAGTAGGACTCCACACTTGGCGCGCCCCCTCCGAGGGCCGGCCTCCTCCTCCCTTGCTCCTTTATATACGGGTGCAGGGGGCACCCCAAAGACACGGCAATTGATCCTTGAGATCTATTAGCCGTGTGCGGTGCCCTCCTCCACCATAATCCTTGATAATATTTATTGTAGCGGTACTTAGGTGAAGCCTTGCGACGGTAGAACATCAAGATCGTCACCACGCCGTCGTGCTGATGGAACTCTTCCCCGACATTCTGCTGGATCGGAGTCCGGGGATCGTCATCGAGCTGACCGTGTGCAAGAATTCGGAGGTGCCGTAGTTTCGGTGCTTGATCGGTCGGGCCGTGAAGACGTACGACTACATCAACCGCGTTGTGCTAACGCTTCCGCTTCCGGTCTACGAGGGTACGTAGACAACACTCTCCCCTCTCGTTGCTATGCATCACCATGATCTTGCGTGTGCGTAGGAAAATTTTGAAATTACTACGTTCCCCAACAGTGGCATCCAAGCCTAGGTTTTATGCGTTGATGTTATGCACGAGTAGAACACAAGTGAGTTGTGGGCGATATAAGTCATACTGCTTACCAGTATGTCATACTTTGGTTCAGCGGTATTGTTGGATGAAGCGGCCCGGACCGACATTACGCGTACGCTTACGCGAGACTGGTTCTACCGACGTGCTTTGCACACAGGTGGCTGGCGGGTGTCAGTTTCTCCAACTTTAGTTGAACCGAGTGTGGCTACGCCCGGTCCTTGTGAAGGTTAAAACAGCACCAACTTGACAAACTATCGTTGTGGTTTTGATGCGTAGGTAAGAACGGTTCTTGCTAAGCCCGTAGCAGCCACGTAAAACTTGCAACAACAAAGTAGAGGACGTCTAACTTGTTTTTGCAGGGCATGTTGTGATGTGATATGGTCAAGACATGATGCTAAATTTTATTGTATGAGATGATCATGTTTTGTAACCAAGTTATCGGCAACTGGCAGGAGCCATATGGTTGTCGCTTTATTGTATGCAATGCAATCGCGCTGTAATGCTTTACTTTATCACTAAGCGGTAGCGATAGTCGTGGAAGCATAAGATTGGCGAGACGACAACGATGCTACGATGGAGATCAAGGTGTCACGCCGGTGACGATGGTGATCATGACGGTACTTCGGAGATGGAGATCACAAGTACAAGATGATGATGGCCATATCATATCACTTATATTGATTGCATGTGATGTTTATCTTTTATGCATCTTATCTTGCTTTGATTGACAGTAGCATTATAAGATGATCCCTCACTAAAATTATCAAAGTATAAGTGTTCTCCCTGAGTATGCACCGTTGCAAAAGTTCTTCGTGCTGAGACACCACGTGATGATCGGGTGTGATAGGCTCTACGTTCAAATACAACGGGTGCAAAACAGTTGCACACGCGGAATACTCAGGTTAAACTTGACGAGCCTAGCATATAACAGATATGGCCTCGGAACACGGAGACCGAAAGGTCGAGCGTGAATCATATAGTAGATATGATCAACATAGTGATATTCACCATTAAAACTACTCCATCTCACGTGATGATCGGACATGGTTTAGTTGATATGGATCACGTGATCACTTAGAAGATTAGAGGGATGTCTGTCTAAGTGGGAGTTCTTAAGTAATATGATTAATTGAACTTTAATTTATCATGAACTTAGTCCTGGTAGTATTAGCATATCTATGTTGTAGATCAATAGCTCGCGTTTAGCTCCGCTGTTTTATTTTTGATATGTCCCTAGAGAAAATTAAGTTGAAAGATGTTAGTAGAAATGATGCGGATTGGACCCGTGATCTGAGGTTTATCCTCATTGCTGCGCAGAAGAATTATGTCTTTGATGCACCGCTAGGTGACAAACCTATTGCAGGAGCAGATGCAGATGTTATGAACATTTGGCTAGCTCAATATGATGACTACTTGATAGTTTAGTGCACCATGCTTAAACGGCTTAGAATCGGGACTTCAAAGATGTTCTGAACGTCATGGACCATATGAGATGTTCCAGGAGTTGAAGTTAATATTTCAAGCAAATACCCGAGTTGAGAGATATGAAGTCTCCAACAAGTTCTATAGCTAAAAGATGGAGGAGAATAGCTCAAGCAGTGAGCATGTGCTCAGATTGTCTGGGTACTACAATCGCTTGAATCAAGTGGGAGTTAATCTTCCAGATAAAATAGTGATTGACAGAATTCTCTAGTCACCATCACCAAGTTAGTAGAACTTCGTGATGAACTATAATATGCAAGAGATAACGGAAACGATTTCAAGCTCTTCGTGATGCTGAAATCAACGAAGGTAGAAATCAAGAAAAGCATCAAGTGTTGATGGTAAACAAAACCACTAGTTTCAAGTAAAGGGACAAAGGGAAGAAAGGGGAACTTCAAGAAGAACGGCAAGCAAGTTGTTGCTCAAGTGAAAAACCCAAGTCTGGACCTAAGCCTGAAACTGAGTGCTTCTACTGCAAAGGGACTGGTCAGTGGAAGCGGAACTACCCCAAGTAATTGGCGGATAAGAAGGATGGCAAAGTGAACATAGGTATATTTGATATACATGTTATTGATGTGTACTTTACTAGTGTTTATAGCAACCCCTCAGTATTTGATACTAGTTCAGTTGCTAAGAGTAGTAACTCGAAACGGGAGTTGCAGAATGAACGGAGACTAGTTAAGGGTGAAGTAACGATGTGTGTTGGAAGTGGTTCCAAGATTGATATGATCATCATCGCACACTCCCTATACTTTCAGGATTAGTGTTGAACCTAAATAAGTGTTATTTGGTGTTTGCGTTGAGCATAAATATGATTGGATCATGTTTATTGCAATACGGTTATTCATGTAAGTTAGAGAATAATTGTTGTTCTGTTTACATGAATAAAACCTTCTATGGTCATATACCCAGTAAAAATGGTTTGTTGGATCTCGATCGTGGTGATACACATATTCATAATATTGAAGCCAAAAGATGCAAAGTTAATAATGATAATGCAACTTATTTGTGGCACTGCCGTTTAGGTCATATTGGTGTAAAGCGCATGAAGAAAATCCATGTTGATGGGTTTTTGGAATCACTTGATTATGAATCAGTTGATGCTTGCGAACCATGCCTCATGGGCAAGATGACTAAGACTCCGTTCTCCAGAACAATGAAGCGAGCAACAGATTTGTTGGAAATCATACATACTGATATATGTGGTCTGATGAATATTGAGGCTCGTGGCAGGTATCATTATTTTCTGATCTTCACAGATGATTTGAGCAGATATGAGTATATCTACTTGATGAAACACAAGTCTGAAATATTTGAAAAGTTCAAAGAATTTCAGAGTGATGTGGAGAATCATCGTAACAAAAATAAAAGTCTCTACGATATGATCGCAGAAATAGAATATTTGAGTTACGAGTTTGGCCTTCAGTTAAAACAACGTGAAATAGTTTCACTACACACGCCACCTGGAACACCACAGTGTAATGGTGTGTCCGAACGTCATAACCGTACTTTATTAGATATAGTGCGATCTATGATGTCTCTTACCGATCTACCACTGTCGTTTTGGGGTTATGCATTAGATACAGCTACATTCACGTTAAAAGGGCACCATCTAAATCCATTGAGACGACACCGTATGAACTGTGGTTTGGCGAGAAACCTAAGCTGTTGTTTCTTAAAGTTTGGGACTGCAATGCTTATGTGAAAAAGTTTCAACATGATAAGCTCGAACCCAAATCGGAGAAGTAAATCTTCATAGGATACCCAAAAGAAAATGTTGGGTACACCTTGTATCACAGATCCGAAGGCAAGTTATTCATTGCTGAGAATGGATCCTTTTTAGAGAAGGAGTTTCTCTCGAAAGAAGTGAATGGGAGGAGAGTAGAACTTGATGAGATAATTGTACCTGCTCCCTTATTGGAAAGTAGTTCATCACAGAAATCTGTTCCTGTGACTACTACACCGATTAGTGAGGAAGCTAATGATGATGATCATGTAACTTCAGATCAAGTTACTACCGAACCTCGTAGGTAAACCAGAGTGAGATCCGCACCAGAGTGGTACGGTAATCCTGTTCTAGAGGTCATGTTACTTGACCATGACGAGCCTACGAACTATGAGGAAGCGATGATGATCCCAGATTCCGCGAAATGGCTTGAGGCCATGAAATCTGAGATGAGATCAACGTATGAGAACAAAGTATGGACTTTGATTGACTTGCCCAATGATCGGTGAGCCATTGAGATTAAATGGATCTTCAAGAGGAAGACGAACGCTGATAGTAGTGTTACTATCTACAAAGCTAGAATTGTCGCAAAAAGTTTTTTGACAAGTTCAAGGTGTTGACTACGATGAGAGTTTCTCACTCGTATTTATGCTTAAGTCTGTCCGAATCATGTTAGCAATTGCCGCATTTTATGAAATCTGGCAAATGGATAAACAAAACTGCATTCCTTAATGGATTTATTAAAGAAGAGTTGAATATGATGCAACCGGAAGGTTTTGTCAATCCTAAAGGTACTAACAAAATATGCAAGCTCCAGTGATCCATCTATGGACTGGTGCAAGCATCTCGGAGTTGGAATATACGCTTTGATAAGTTGATCAAAGCATATAGTTTTATACAGACTTGCGGTGAAGCCTGTATTTACAAGAAAGTGAGTGGGAGCACTACAGCATTTCTGATAAGTATATGTGAAAGACATATTGTTGATCGGAGATAATGTAGAATTATTCTGCAAAGCATAGAGGAATATTTTAAAGGAGTTTTTCAAAGAAATACCTCGGTGAAGCTGCTTACATATTGAGCATCAAGATCTATAGAGATAGATCAAGATGCTTGATAAATTTTTTCAATGAGTACATACCTTGATAAGATTTTGAAGTAGTTCAAAATGGAACAGTCAAAGAAGAAGTTCTTGCCTGTGTTACAAGGTGTGAAGTTGAGTAAGACTCAAAACCCGACCACGACAGAAGATAGAGAGAGAATGAAAGTCATTCCCTATGCCTTAGCCATAGGTTCTATAAAGTATGCCATGCTGTGTACCAGACCTATTGTATACCCTGCCCTGAGTTTGGCAAGGGAGTACAATAGTGATCTAGGAGTAGATCACTGGACATTGGTCAAAATTATCCTTAGTGGAATAAGGATATGTTTCTCGATTATGGAGGTGACAAAAGGTTCGTCGTAAAGGGTTACGTCGATGCAAGTTTTGACACTGATCCAGATGACTCTAAGTCTCAATCTGGATACATATTGAAAGTGGAAGCAATTAGCTAGAATAGCTCCATGCAGAGCATTGTTGACATAGAAATTTGCAAAATACTTACGTATCTGAATGTGGCAGACCCGTTGACTAAACTTCTCTCACAAGCAAAACATGATCACACCTCAGTACTCTTTGGGTGTTAATCACATAGCGATGTGAACTAGATTATTGACTCTAGTAAACCCTTTGGGTGTTGGTCACATGTTGATGTGAACTATGGGTGTTAATCACATGGTTATGTGAACTATTGATGTTAAATCACATGGCGATGTGAACTAGATTATTGACTCTAGTGCAAGCGGGAGACTGAAGGAAATATGACCTAGAGGCAATAATAAAGCTATTATTTATTTCCTTATATCATGATAAATGTTTATTATTCATGCTAGAATTGTATTAACCGGAAACATAATACATGTGTGAATACATAGACAAACAGAGTGTCACTAGTATGCCTCTACTTGACTAGCTCGTTGATCAAAGATGGTTGTGTTTCCTAACCATAGACATGAGTTGTCATTTGATTAACGGGATCACATCATTAGGAGAATCATGTGATTGACTTGACCCACTCCGTTAGCATAGCACTTGATCGTTTAGTTTGTTGCTATTGCTTTCTTCATGGCTTATACATGTTCCTATGACTATGAGATTATGCAACTCCCGTTTACCGGAGGAACACTTTGTGTGCCACCAAACGTCACAACGTAACTGGGTGATTATAAAGGTGCTCTACAGGTGTCTCCGAAGGTACTTGTTGGGTTGGCGTATTTCGAGATTAGGATTTGTCACTCCAATTGTCGAAGAGGTATCTATGGGCCCTCTCGGTAATGCACATCACTTAAGCCTTGCAAGCATTGCAACTAATGAGTTAGTTGCAGGATGATGTATTACGGAACGAGTAAAGAGACTTGCCGGTAACGAGATTGAACTAGGTATTGAGATACCGACGATCGAATCTCGGGCAAGTAACATACCGATGACAAAGGGAACAACGTATGTTGTTATGCGGTCTGACTGATAAAGATCTTCGTAGAATATGTGGGAGCCAATATGAGCATCCAGGTTCCGCTATTGGTTATTGACCGGAGACGTGTCTCGGTCATGTCTACATTGTTCTCGAACCCGTAGGGTCCGCACGCTTAAGGTTTTGATGACAGTTATATTATGAGTTTATGAGTTTTGATGTACCGAAGGAGTTCTGAGTCCCGGATGAGATCTGGGACATGACGAGGAGTCTCAAAATGGTCGAGACATAAAGATCGATATATTGGACGACTATATTCGGACATCGGAAAGGTTCCGAGTGATTCGGGTATTTTTCGGAGTACCGGAGAGTTACGGGAATACGTATTGGGCCTTATTGGGCCATACGGAAAGAAGGAAAAGGGCCTCAAGGGTGGCCGCACCCCTCCCCTTGGTCTGGTCCGAATTGGACTAGGGAAAGGGGGCTCCCCCTTCCTTCCTTCTCCTTTTCCCTTCCTCTTTTCCTATTCCATATGGGAGGTGGAATCCTACTAGGACTAGGGAGTCCTAGTAGGACTCCACACTTGGCGCGCCCCCTCCTAGGGCCGGCCTCCTCCTCCCTTGCTCCTTTATATATGGGTGCAGGGGGCACCCCAAAGACACGACAATTGATCCTTGAGATCTATTAGTCGTGTGCGGTGCCCTCCTCCACCATAATCCTTGATAATATTGTAGTGGTGCTTAGGCGAAGCCCTGCGACGGTAGAACATCAAGATCGTCACCATGCCGTCGTGCTGACGGAACTCTTCCCCGACATTCTGCTGGATCGGAGTCCGGGGATCGTCATCGAGCTGAACGTGTGCTAGAACTCGGAGGTGCCGTAGTTTCGGTGCTTGATCGGTCGGGCCGTGAAGACGTACGACTACATCAACCGCGTTGTGCTAATGCTTCCGCTTCCGGTCTACGAGGGTACGTAGACAACACTCTCCCCTCTCGTTGCTATGCATCACCATGATCTTGCGTGTGCGTAGGAAAATTTTGAAATTATCACGTTCCCCAACAGTCTCGGCCATGTCTGCATGACTCCCGAACCCGTAAGGTCTACACACTTAAGGTTCGATGACGCTAGGGTTATAGGGAAAGTATGTACGCGGTTACTGAATGTTGTTCGGAGTCCCGGATGAGATCCCGGATGTCACGAGGAGTTCCGGAATGGTCCGAAGGTAAAGATTAATATATAGGAAGTATGGTTTGGGCCACCGGAAGTGTTCCGGCATCACCGGTAGTGTATCGGGACCACCGGAGGGGTCCGGGGGTCCACCGGGAGGGGCCACCAGCCCCGGAGGCCTACATGGTCCAATAGTGGGAAGGGACCAGCCCCTAGGTGGGCTGGGGTGCCTCCCACCAAGGCCCAAGGCGCCTCCTAGAGGGGAGGGGGGCAAACCCTAGGGCAGATGGGCCTTAAGGCCCACCCTAGGTGCGCCTCCTCTCTCTCCCCCCTTGGCCGCAACCCTAGATGGGTTTTGGGGCTGCCGCCACCCCTAGGGAGGGAACCCTAGATGGTGGCGCAGCCCCTCCCCTTCCCCTATATATACTTGAGGTATTGGGGGCTGCAACATACGCGAGATCATCTCCCTCTTGGCGCAGCCCTACCTCTCTCCCTCCTCGTCTCTCGTAGTGCTTGGCGAAGCCCTGCTGGAGTTCCGCGCTCCTCCACCACCACCACGCCATCGTGCTGCTGCTGTACGGAGTCTTCCCCAACCTCTCCTTCTCCCCTTGCTGGATCAAGGCGTAGGAGACGTCACCGGGCTACACGTGTGTTGAACGCGGAGGCGCCGTGGTTCGACGCTTAGATCGGAATCAACCGCGATCTGAATCGCTATGAGTACGACTCCTTCATCCGCGTCCTTGTAACGCTTCCGCTTAGCGATCTACAAGGGTATGTAGATGCACTCTCCTTCCCCTCGTTGCTAGATTACTCCATAGATTGATCTTGGTGATGTGTAGAAAATTTTAAATTTCTACTACGATCCCCAACACCTCTACCATCAAACTTACACCATCCAAGAGGCCGTGTCCAAGTATTTCGGCACTTGAAGCATCTCATTGCACGGTGGCCTAGCGGTGCACAAATCAGCAAGCAAGTAAGTTGACCACTAGCTGGATGTTCTTAGTTTTATTGCTCACTAGCCGGATATGCATTGTTGACAATGTTTCACTCTGTAGCCTACTCGTGCTTCTTTGGTGTACACGAAGTTGGAGAAGAAAAGCTTCACCGTCATGCATTGTTGGTTAAAGTTGAATTGACAAGCGAAGTGGAACCTTTTCATAGCAAAGACCGCTGCCCAAGCTACATAGGAAGAAGCTGGTGACCCTATCGACCCAATTCAAGAACCGCCAAACTGATCAGGCATGCGATTCGAGACTTTTGTGATACGGCAAGGTGTGTGGATCAGACTATATTTGAATTTCAAATTGCCCTTTACTGGTGAACATATACATGATATCATTGGATGACGACTTCTCACATCCGTGTTCGCGGACTAACCCTCCCTATTCGTGAACGGATGCGGGGGGAAATTTGCGGGTCATCGTTGGAGATACCCTTACACCGTTTATTGAACTACCAGACGTGTCACATTAGTGAATAGAGGTAGTACCACCTCCATCCTGACTTATTGGACCCCTTTGTGTTTTGTGTCAAATTTTGATCAAATACATAACTAACAAAATGTTAATGCATGTTAATAAAAATTATATCGCTGAATTCATGTTTGAACATAGTTTTTAATGATATTGTTTTTATGACATGCATTAACGTTTTGTGAGTTAAATCTATAATGAAAATTCGACACAAAATATAAAAGGGACCAATAAAGCAGGAGTAGTACTAATTAGTTGGTTTTCATGAACAAAGAGCAAACATCAGTAACTTTCAGGCCTTCGCTTTGTTTGATTTCATCGGTCTGCTTCGTATGTGGCTAAGCAAGTTAGAGACGGCAAATTACCTGCTGATCGGCACGATTTACGCGGTCATAAGGTCGAGACGCATTGAGTTGTACCCACCGTCGACGGTCGATGGATGACTAGCCTGCAAACTAAGGCCAGAGTTGAACACGTTTGGGAACACTGTTGTCGACGCTACAGATTTTCTGAACCCCCAGGTGACTTCTGCCGTACAGCCTTTTCTTCGCGGTAAGCGACTAAGGGCATGTACAATGATGGCATATGGATATAGATGCCTTATGGTAAAAAGTAATTTGAGGCATATGTGTCGATTTTTTCTCCCCAATGCAAGCTACTACTAGTGGGCCTTATCAAAAAATAAAAAGTGACTCACTACACATGTATCCTTTCTCTTCACTTCAACTTTTTCCAACTTTATCCACCGAACCATACTTTTCTCTCTAAGCACCCGCCTCCTGAAAAGGATCCTGCTTCCCCATCCGAACCTACTTTTTCTGTCATCCGATCCTACATGGCATGTGAGGCATCACCCTGGGGCTATGCATTGGGCATGCCCTAAGCATGCGCCGTACCTTTGTCATCGATTTTCTTCGTTCCTTTCTTTCTTCTCCTGTGGTGGTATCGTCGAGTCAATCGATCATTACAGCGACGAATTTCCGCCATTTCACCGACATGTAGGTATATGCTGTGGCTTTTTCGAAAATTCATCGGTGCTCCCGGGAGCGCGCGCTCCTGCGTGCGATAATGTTTTTTGAAATGTCAAAATTCCAATAAAAAATATGTGTGTTCTTTGTCACATCCAAATGCTACATACAAATATATAGGCAAAAATGATTAAATATTTTGACTTGTGCAAAAAAACAAAAAACACCAAATGTTAGCTCTAAATGTCACCCTAAATTGTTTTTTTTTCACCAGCGAAACACCGCTGCTCCGTTTCGCATGAAATTTTTCGAAGATGCTTGCGACACTAACACGAACATCTACAAAATATTTCAGATTTATTAAAAAATATTTACTATATTTTACGTTTACTATTGATGCGAGAGCGCGCGAAAGCCAAAACGCCATTCTCGTGACTTCTGTACGTCCTCGCTTGAAAACGGAACATCGAGCGTGATTGTGAGATCATCGACGGGCCCGGCCGGGCAGCGCGAAAATTAATTACTCCCCCGAAACGCCATTGTCACTGCCGCCACGAAGCAAACAGGAAAACGATCTACGATCCATCCGTCAAGCTTAGTAAAGGGCCTTTTAGATCAGTAATAAGCACTGGTGCAAAGTGATGACACCGCGTTAATTTCTCCTCCCTGCTTCTGGAACGACAGTGCAGCTCGACCCGTCGCCGATTTTTTACTCCCTCCATTTCACAACGTAGTGGTTACTCTATCCCCGTGCTTCAACTTTGACCGTAAATTTAACTACCAAGACCGATTGCGGCGGGAGCAAAAGTTATATCAGTGAATTCGTATTCGAAAGAAGTTTTTAATTATGTAATTTTTTCTCCCGTCGCAATCGGTCTTGTTCGTTAAATTTATGGTTAAAATTCGATCTCGGAAAGTGCGGGCGTATTATATTTTGAAATGGAGAGAGTACCACATTTGCATCGCTTCGATTTGACTACGTCCGAGCGATGCCTGGGGCGCGCCGAGTCCATCCATCGATCGAGCTCTGTATCTGGACGCGCACCTGCACAGCAGACGGGACGTTGTTTGGCCCCCATGCACTCGTATCAGAATGGAACGTGAAGGTAGGCAGGGTCTTTACGAAAACCTGACGTGATCTTTGAGATTAATCGGCCGGTGATTACCTGACGCTCAGTAAGCTGCAGCATGACCTGATGAGCAGTAATCTCTCTTTCTCAGCCGAAAAATCGTGCCGAGTTTTTCTGTAATCGAATCGCATTATTAGTGCACTGCCGTGACGCGATTCTTAATGGCACAGTATGCCGGTCCCCGGCCTCATTGATGGGTTACCGTTGGGCTTAATTGGCAGTGTCGCACTTAATCAACAGTGTGGACTGTGGAGCTCTCGGAGAGGAAAGACGGGCTTCCTTGTCGTGGAGGAAAATCACGTCCCCAACTAACCCCACACACCTTCTCTCTCTCTCTGACACAGTGCCCCGGCCTGTCTCTCCTCCCTCCCCTCCGCACGGCGCCGGCGCACTATTTTATCCCACCGCGCGCCACAAACCGCAGGTGTCTTGACCTCCAATCCATTGCCTCGTCGCCTTGCTTCGAACCTACTTGATCGCTGCCTCACCTCACTCTCTCCCTCTCTCTCGCCGAGTGAGCTTGCGGTTCTTGCCACGCACGCCTCCCCCATATATACCCCACCATATATACCCAGCAGGAAACCATCGATCATACCGATCGCCATTACCTCAATCCATCGAGACGTTGCTTAGCTCGTCCGAGTAGCTAGCTACGAGGCCAGTTAGCCGGCCGCCGGAGAGGAACTGATGGGACGTCCGTCGTCCGGCGGCGTGGGGCAGCCCAAGATCCGCAAGGGGCTGTGGTCGCCGGAGGAAGACGAGAAGCTCTACAACCATATCATCCGGCACGGCGTTGGCTGCTGGAGCTCCGTCCCCAGGCTCGCCGGGCTGAACCGCTGCGGCAAGAGCTGCCGCCTCCGCTGGATCAACTACCTGCGGCCCGACCTCAAGCGCGGCTGCTTCTCGCAGCAGGAGGAGGACAACATCGTCGCGCTCCACCAGATCCTCGGCAACAGGTCCGTGCAATTGCTAATTTACGGTCCAATTCGTTCAGTTACAATTGCAAATTTTCAGTACAGTGTTGCAATGCGCGGAGATCGTTCGAGCAGAGTGAGTGAACTGAAGTATTAGGGACGACATGTATACTGATGCGTGCGCGCGCACAGGTGGTCACAGATCGCGTCGCACCTGCCGGGCCGGACGGACAACGAGATCAAGAATTTCTGGAACAGCTGCATCAAGAAGAAGCTCCGGCAGCAGGGCATCGACCCGGCCACGCACAAGCCCATGGGCGCCGCCGACACGGCCACGGCGGCATTGCCGGACGCGGAAGACGAAGACCGCAAGCCCCTTGCCGCGGCGGCCGACAGCAGCCTCGCTCCGAAGCAGCCGGCGGTGTTCGACCCGTTCCCGGTGTGCGCCGACTACGGCGCTGAATTCGCCGACGGCCTCGGCACGGCAAACGCTGCCGCATTGTACGGCCAGTTCGGATGCGGCAAGGAGGGCGCGGACGAGGACGCCGGGTTCGGCGCGGCGGACTACAGCTGCGTGCTGGACGTGTCGGAGAACCTGGGCTACGGGGAGAGCTCGAGCAACAGCAGCAACTGGAACTACGGCGGCGAGGTGGGCAGCGTGCTCGACGGCGAGGTGCCGCACTGGGGGAAGGCGGAGATGGAGCAGCAGCACACACCGCTGGAGCACAAGTCCTCTCTGCCCTGCCAAGAACAGAGCCTCCTCGCAAGTTTCGATTTCAACTTGGAGCTGGAACCATACTTCTGAACTTTTCTTTCTTTCTCCCTCCATTTTTTACCTTCTTGAATTATCTCGATTCCCACCCACATACTCTACTATATTTGCACGTCAGTACAGGACAGCAAAGAACCACCAGAAGGCCAATTAGGGATTGTACGTACGTAGTACCTATACATACGTTGATTTTCACAGAGACGACACACAATACAGCCATAGAGCTCGTACAGAGAACATTGTTGTGTAGTAGTAGTAATCAAACACCTGTAAAAAATAAACATTTGTCGAAATATAATGCCGGGCTCACTGATGTGTCCGGGTGTAGTACTTTTTTCTCAACAATAATTTAGCGATGGGGGCTTGCGTGAATTACACGTGCAGGTTACTGTCTCCCAGTCACGCTTTAGCCTTTTCCAGATTTGTGCCTCACGAAAGCGGGGAGGAAAATCGCGAAAGCAGCCGTACGGCGGTTGACGAACCATTAGTGCTCCAGCGAGGCCACATTAACCTTGCTATCCGTCCATGCTGGCCGCAATCAATCAGTAGTAGGAAATTAGCGCCAGGAAGAAAAGCCAGCACCACTTCAACGTGGAGATCCTCCCGGCAAGGTCTCTTTCGGCCGGGCCACGGCGTACGTCCATGGCCCTGCAGATCGGTCGTGGGGGCAGCGGCCGGGCCGGAGGGCGGAGAGGGACAAATGACTCCACTGCTCTAGCACTGTTGTTGAGCAGCGCGGCGAACTGCTGGGTGAGATAGGAGAGGTCGTCGCCTAGCGCGCGCTAACATGGCATGATTGGGGCACGTCGGGCGTGTCGGGGCCGAGGGGCGTGGCGACGAGGGTCTCACATTCCTCGTGGCACGGCACGACACGACGGCCCCGCCCGCGCGTGATGGCATCATCGGTGTCGAGCTGACCGATCAGGGCGCGGGGCCGCCCGCCGCTGTGCGTGCGCGACGTAGGGGACGCCCAGACCACCCAGCGTTTTCGGGAGTGGCTGATGCTGCCGTGCATGTGCGCAATTAAGCACCTCATTGGGACGATAATAGGCCACATGAACCCATGGATAATTGTCCTGTGGAGGGATCGCCAGCTAACCAAGGCGAGATGGCGCGTGGATGGATTGGATGGCGTGGCTCTGCTAGCTCGGCGCCAGAGGCACGAAAGCTACGTGCATGCAATGCAAAGGCGTTCCACTGGCTATTTCTCACCCGGAGAGCGAGATAGCGAGATGTACGTGCACCATCCACACGCGAAATTTCCTAACCACAGCGAAAGGTGGAGTCGGTCAAGTGGCAAAACGGCTAACATGATTATTTTTTTGAAACGGCCTACAGGCTACAACATTAGAGCACCTTTTCTAACTTTAATAACTTGTCAAACAACCTCCCAAAACTTACCTCCTCTTCCTTAAAAAATAAAACTTAACTTCTCAAATATTGGAGGAGCCAACCTTATACGTTGGTTCAAGACACACTCTAAAATCAGTGTGAAAAAACATTTCACACTGACTTTTGAAACTATGTCTGACTCCTTTTATTAATGAGATGAGGCAAAGCTTTTGCCTCCGTTTCAAAAAAAAAGAACTTTTCACACTCACTTGTTATCCATGAATGGGCCATATGGATGTCTCGGATTTCCTAGGAATTATTTGAAATACTAAAATGGCTGAAAGTCTAATATTTCAATAGTTTGTAGGTCACCGATGACCTTGGATGTGTCTCATGGCAATCCGCTACGGTGGACCTCAAGCAGCCACGCTCTGCACCGTTGCGGTGGTCACTGACGTGCGTGAAGACGCTGCTGGCCGACGGGTGCATCGGTGACCGGGTGCGAAGCCAGCGCCATTGTGTGCTTACTGTGTTGTGGGAGGAAGAGAGGGAAGAGGGGAGGAAAGGGAGGAGGTGGCGAGGAAGCGGTCTTAGGCAGGGTCTAGCGGGGCTTGGAGGCAGGGCCGTATGTCCACATGTGCAACAGGAGCAACTGAACAGGGGCCCCAGCATCGGAGGGCCCCCAATTTTTTTGTTAATCATGGTATTAACTGAAGCATTAATACTAGAGTAAATAACTGTTGGAATTATTCTACGGCAAGTAATCCTATGTATATATCTCCAATCACGATCCATCAATCTAGTATGTGACGTTGTCGGGTTTTTTGAACTTGTGCTTCCAATTGGTGTAATTTCTTATGAAAAATTGTACTGTTGACAGAAAAATGATTGTTTTTCTTTCACACATAGAGCCTGATTTTGATTTGCACAGGGCCTCTCATTTCCCTGGTACGACCCTGCTTGGAGGCTAGATGCTGACAAGAGAGGTAATTCCTATTTTTTATACCACATTGGCATTTGCATTTGGATGGAAATGATATGGAGCAGCTTACACTTGTTCAGTTCAATCTCCATGATGCAAATTTGGAGATTCATTTTCAGTCGTTCATGTTGTGTAGTAGTGTTTGCAAAAACCATGTGTTGACAATTGACCAAATCTTCCATGCCAAATTTAGAAATTAAAGGTCATGGCAACCTCAAATGTATAATCTACGACAATGTTTGAAAGTTTTTTCACATGGTAAAATTGTAGATAATTATTTCCATGGCAATTTGTGTGAATTTTTAAATTTATTCCATAGCAATTTTGTTTGAATTGTTCCTATGGCAATATGTATGATTGTTTTGAATATTCCAACGGCAATTTTGTACGAACATTCAATATGTTCCCATGTCTAATTGTATGACTGTTTTGTAATCTTCCCATGGCAATATGTAGATAACTATCATGGCATGATAATTTTTAGCTCATGTATTTGTTAGTGCCAAACTTACAGCTATTTTTACATGGTGTAGTTTATCTTCAACTTTTTTTTATAAACATATCATGCATTTTCCTAGGTTTCATCTATTTATTTATAAGTTGCCATGTTTTTTGTTGATATTTTGTTAAAGTTTTGCCATATGTATCCCTCAATTTCATAAAAGTTTTGTCATGTTATCTACAAACATGGCATTTTTTGTATATGTTAGTATTGTTCCATGTCAAATTTAATATAAAATGTTCTAATTTATATATTGACATGACAATTTTGTAAAGTTGACATGGCAAAATTAAGAAACTTTTGTTTTTCTCAAACATGTCATATTTTAGAGAGAATTGTAATGGTTATGTGGCTATTTTAGAAAAATTATTTTTGTAATTGATGGCAAATTTGGGCAATGTTTGCCATTCACAAGACAGTGGACAAGGGCAAATACTAACATTAGATCATGGTAAATCCACTAGTCTTAGCATGGTAAATTTATTAAAACCAACATCGCAAGTTTTTCAAATAATTACCATGGAAACTTGATTATAATCACAATGCCAAATAAGTACATTATCTCATGGTCAATCCATTTGTCTTGGAATGGAAAATTCATTGTAATCAGCATGATTTTTCTTACTATTATGGTAATTTATCTATATATTATTTTTTGTTATGAAAAATTAAAATATAGAGCATTTGCCATTATGTTAATAAGAGCTCATCCATTTTATTTTACTTCCATGGCCTTTTATTGTTTCAAGCATGGCATTTTTCTTTGTTCGTTTACATTTCGATTTTACATCAATATCATCGAAAACTACATAGAAACTTGTTTTTGGTCATGGCAACTTAAATTTATAAAATTACGGAAAAATTTACATTTTGTTTTTTCTGTATGATTTTTAGTGTACCGTGAAATACTTCTGTGCTTTTTAATTTCACATATATTTTTCCCACATTTCAATTTTACTTTTAGTTTGTAGTAGAGCATGGCATATTTTTTTAAAGTCAGCATAGAAATTCTTTGAAAAATTACCATGGAAACTTCATTATAATCTCAATGGAAAATAAGTATACTATATCATGGTCAATCCATTTGTCTTTGCATGGAAAATTCATTGTAAGCAGCATTACTATTTGTTTACTATCATGACAATTTATTTCATTGCAATAGCTAGCAATTTTATCACTTTGATTGTGCCAATTTTTCTGTATTTCCTTTTTGTTATGACAAAAGAAAGTGTAGAGATGGCCATTTTGTTAATAATAGCATGGCAATTTCATTTTTACTTGCATCACAATTTTATTGTTCGATCATGGCATTTTTCTTTGCTCTGTTCATATTTTTTTTGCACAATTATCATCAAAACTAATAACTTGTTCACATGTCAAACCTAATTTTTGTTGCCATGAGAACTTAAATATAAAATCATGGCAACTTAAAAAACATAATACTGTTTCTATATGTTTTAAGTGTACTATGGCAATGTCATGCGTTTTTTATTTCACAAGCTATTTTTATTTTCTTTTTTCTATTTGTAGGTGACTTTGGCAATGGTTTTGTTGGTTTCTTTTTTCAGCTTTTACTATGTCATATTTTGCCACCTAGGTTTTTTTTGTGGTTGAGCTTTGCAATTTGTTGTAGGTGTTTTTTTAGTAGTTTACCATGGCATTTTCTTGTTGGTTGTTTGAGGTTTATTATGGCAATTTTTTTAATATTTTCATCGTTTTTCTTTGAATATTATGGCAAATTTATTTTTTAGTAGTTTATCATTTATGGAAAACATTGTTTTGGTAAATCTACTATGTTATGACTAAAAATAATTTCAAAATTCGCCATGCTGTACAGAAATGATTTTCCTTGGCAAAAAAATATCAGACCCTGGCAATTTCTTTCTTATCCATCAAAAATTGTTTTCTAGGTAGAAATTGTTGTTTATTTTTTCAAAGTTTTTTGCTAATTGAGCCTAGCACGTTTCCCCATGCCATCCCTATTTTTCTCGGCCAGCCCTTGCATCGCGTGTTTTTTGGTTGGATGGTACCCGCTGCAGAGAGCAAAAATTGTTTGCTCGATCGTTCATGCTGGGACGAACCAATCGTTGCTTGAACTCCTGGCCGAAGCTGGCGATCTCCACCTATCAACGTCCTAATTTATTCATTGCCAATTTATATTTCCAAATATTACCAAATACTCACTCCGTGACTTAATATAAATTGGTTAGTCTTGCAATTTCAACCTCATATATTTGTACAAATTCCTATAGTACAGTGGGAAAAATGGATGGTGCCGCAACGTGCACCATCCTTGTTTTGTAGTATCTTAGTATAATATAATAAACTTGGAATTGGTGCTAGAAATTACCTGAAGTGGCACTAACTTGTCTCTTAAAAAAAGAGGGAGAAAAGCAGGGAAATGTTTTTTAAGTAAAAAAGAAAGAAAGAGAAGATCAGAAGTATTGTTCCAAATTGAACTCGAAATTTGCGAGGAGGCTCTGTTCTTGGCAGGGCAGCGCGAACTTGTGCTCCGGCGGCTCGTCGTGCTGCCGCTCCATCTCCGCCTTTGCCCAGTGCAGCACCTCGCCGTCGAGCACGCTGCCCACCTCGCCGCCGTAGTTCCAGTTGCTGCTGTTGCTCGAGCTCTCCCCGTAGCCCAGGTTCTCCGACACGTCCAGCACGCAGCTGTAGTCCGCCGCGCCGAACCCTGTGTCGCCGTGCGCGCCGTCTTTGCAGTCGCCGAACTGGACGTACAGTGCGGTCGCGTTCGCGGCCCCGAGGTCGCCGGCGAACCCGCCGCCGTAGTCGGCGCACACCGGGAACGGGTCAAACTCCGGCGATTGCTTCGGAGCGAGGCTGCCGTCGGCCGCCGCGGCAAGAGGCTTACGGTCAACCTCTTCCGCGTCAGGCAATGCTGCGGTGGCCGCCGTGATCATGCCGGCGGCCATGGGCTTGTGCGTGGCGGGGTCGATGCCTTGCTTGCGGAGCTTCTTCTTGATGCAGCTGTTCCAGAAGTTCTTGATCTCGTTGTCCGTCCGGCCCGGCAGGTGCGACGCGATCTGAGACCACCTGCACGCACACACACATCAGTAATTCGGTATGTTGCCCCAAATCTTTCTGCTAGCTCCAATCAACCTCCGCGATGCAAAATTAATAAGAACTGGATGCATTGCGCGCGCGGACAGACCTGTTGCCGAGGATCTGGTGGAGCGCCACGATGTGGTCCTCCTCCTCCTGCGAGAAGGTGCCGCGCTTGAGGTCGGGGCGGAGGTAGTTGAGCCAGCGGAGGCGGCAGCTCTTGCCGCAGCGGTGCAGCCCGGCGAGCCTGGGGACGGAGCTCCAGCAGCCGACGCCGTACCGGAGGATGTGGCTGTAGAGCTTCTCGTCTTCCTCGGGCGACCACAGCCCCTTGCGGAGCTTGGGCTGTTGCATCTGCACGCCCCCAGACGTCGGACGTCCCATTGACGCCGGCTAATCTTCCTGGCAGCTGTTGGCGTCGTAGCTACTCCGACGAGCTTGGACGGATGTAACGGCGAGATCGGTAAGATGGAGCGACGGTTGCTCCCTTCCGATCGATGGCTGCCTGGTGGGTATATATGGTCGGGTATATATGGGGGGAAGCGTGCGTGGGAAGAACCGCAAGCTCACTGGGCGAGAGGGAGAGAGGGGGGAGGAGCTTGGTGAGAGAGTGAGGTGAGGTGAGGCAGCGCTCAAGTAGGCTCGAAGCAAGGAGCGCAGCGGCAAAGGAATGCAGTGGATTGGAGCTTACGACACCTGCGGTTTGTGGCACGCCGTGGGACAAAAATAGTGTGCCGTGCGCGCGCTCTCGCCTCGCCAAGAGTCCAAGACTAGACCGATACCACTGTGCTGAGACGGTGTTGGTTGGCGACATGGGCTTCCCCGCACGAGAAAAGAAGGTCCGCTTTCGGCACCCATAGTCTCCACGCGCTGCTAATCAAACCGCAACCGTAAGCCATGAATGCGGCCGGGGACCTGCGGATCCCAGCTCGTACGGAGCAATTAGAAATCGCGTCATGGCACCAGATCACGGTGTCGCGTGATTTAGTGATTATTTTTTTGCTTAATCATCGGTTGCTCAGCTCACTAATTGGTCAAGTCAAGTCACAAATCACGTCAAGCGTATGAATCAGCGGCCCTGCCGACCTGGACTTTCAATCAGGGGGCCAAACGGCGTCCCGTCTGCACGCTGTGTGCGTCCAAATGCAGACAGACATGAGCTCGGCTCGGCCGTGCACTGCAAACTAATCACTCAAACCGAAGGACAGCGGCCGGCCGGCCGGCTAACCGGCGAGGGGTCGAGCTTGCTGCACAGTCGTTCCAGAAGGGGGGAGAACGATCAGTGAACCTAGCCAGGCACTGGTCATTTTGTTCTTCCGATGCTGAGGTATCAATCGATGGATCGTTTTCGTGTTTGCTTCGCGGGGGCCGTGACAACGGTGTCTCGGGGTGCGCCTACCAATTTCAATTTAGAGTTGTCACTATTTGTACCCGATTGAAAAAAAAGAACACACTGTAAGATAGAAGTATCTATCATAGAGTACTATTCACTTATCTTCTGTTTACTTTGTACATCAGTTAAACGATAATAAATTTGGATGGAAAATTATAGATGCAACTAACATATCATAACCAATGTCCATATTTTTCATGTTTTTCAAGATCTTAGAAATGGCTTATGCGATATAAGTTGCGTGTGCAACTTGCGGCGATGCCCAGCTCCGAAAATGATGCCCCCAAGGAGGAAGATGACGCAAAAGCACCGCAATCATCTAATAGCATGGATCTATTGTTTCCTCTAAAGTTGCGCAAAGGTGGCGGGCTGAGAGCCTCACCCCAACGATGCCATGAAGAGGGGAATATCCGCTTGAAAGTGACATCGTCGCTGGTTTCGGCCATGATCGAGATTCTTTCATGTGGATTAACCTCATGTTCCCCACCCCACGCATCAGCCAAGCCACTAGCAACCCCTCATACGCTAGATCCGCTGGATCCAACCCGCCCACACCTCTACCGCGCTAAATATGGGCTGAGCTCCGGCTGGCCGCCCAAGCAAGCGTGAGGCCGCATCGTCTGGATCTACTGCCCATACCGCCTTGATGTGGGTGATAAACTTAATGTTCAAAATAGTACAATGCGTGAGTTTTTGGTAAAAAGTATGAAGACATCATCACAAAACCACTGCCAACATCCGTGTGGGACAAAAAATATTCGGGTTTGTCATTGGGTACTATTTTTTCTTTGATACAATTGTGCAGCGAATACGATTTTGTTCTCTCAATAAAATATCGATGACAATATCTCTTTTAACTAGCATGGGGATATTGTGTTCCTATGTCGAAAACTAAATATATTTCAAAAACTGTTCTTATATAGTTCAGACAAGCGACAAGTTGGATAGTCACGCCACATACCTCCATGCTCCTTGAGATCAGGGTGAGGTCAGAGATTATGTTCTGGATTACAATGCGAGATTCTAGCAAAAAGAAAAAGATTACAATCCGAGTAGCAGGACAAATTAAGGTACACATTTCTTTTTCTGAAGAAAAAAAACACATTTCTCTATCACATGGCAAAGGTACACGTTCGTGCTAAGAAAAGGCTGCACGGCAGTCCTATTGGGGGTCAGAAGATCTGCACGCCGACAACAGTGTCCGTGTACTTGTTCGTTTTTCACCCTCTCAAAAAGAGCACGTTCCTTTTTCCCTTTTGCCGGGACTCGTAAACGTGTTCACTTTTGCATCTTGCATGGCTAGAGGTTCATCGACCGCCGGTAGTGGTGTACTACTACAGCTGAATTAGTTTTGACTTTATGACAAACAATCACCGCGTAAATCGTGTCGACCGGCAGGTAGTTTTGCCGTCACATGCTAGCTAAAAAGCGTCTACTGTTGGACATGGCAAATCCAGCCCCTTAATCACATGTGGACGCATCTGCAGACAATGATCGATTAGTCCTTAAATTTCATCGTCCATATCAACGTATCTCATATCCGAACACCTATGTCACGCTAAACACGCTAAACCATGCAACGTTCGTACAAATGCACAATTCATTCACCAAAAAGGGCAAACCGGGGGCCGGAAGGAGTGGGGGGGGGGGGGGAGGGTGTGGGGGGGACTTTGATGGAGTCCTGACCGTTGGCATGCAAGTGTCCGATAAACCCAGCCCACCCAAAACCCCTCTCCGTCACCCACGGGCTCGAGCGTGAGCTCCGCATTCATGCCGGCCCAGAGCGGATGCGACCGCTCACTGGAACCGGCATTGAAGCGGCTCGCCTACCGAGAGGGATGTCCACTACACGCCCGCTGCGCACGCCTCCTCTCCGCATTGAAACGACATCTGTCTGCCCACCTACCTCCATTAAGCCGGCGTGTGTGCCGAGGAACCTACTCCGGTGCCCCGAGAAACACACGTACATTCCTGTGTCGTTCGGCATTAAACACCTCTCCTGCTGGCGCCTCACATCCACCCTGAGCAATGGTGGCAACACGTTTGGCAGGCAAAGAAAGAAGCCATGTTCACGGACGTTGATGCGGCGGCGCAGTAATTTGACTGGGGCACCAACAACGGCGTTGCCAAATCTGTGTCGGTCGTGTCCCAGCAGCAGGACAACGAAGCCGATACGTTTCCGGCCACCATGACCGGCGAAGAAAAGTAGATCATGGGAGGCCACTGCCGCTTAGGTTCGACGACAACCACCGCCACCAGCCCACCACCTCCTCGGGGTATACAACCGGTCACTTGCTCCCTTCACGGGGGTGTAGGCCATGGCGATACGTTTGCGTTGTTGTGCTGGTACGGTATGTACGTGTTAGTTAATGTGATTTCCTTTACCAAAAAAAGTTAATGTGATTTTCATCTGTTAAAGCATCTGCAACAACTGCCCTATTTTAGGGCTTCACCATTTTTTAGGCAAAAAAAGGGTAAACATAGGCCTCCAACTACATCCGTATCTGTAGATTTTTTTACTACAAGTTTAGGGTAGCTGCAAAATACAACACTAAGTGTTACAAATTTGCACCACTTGGGTTGTTGCCGCAAAACAAAAAGCAGCGACGCGAGTAGACCGTCACACTGAAGTTTTCCCACATCCCCATATGACGGCCACACCACCTCCACGCCGCCGCCTCCAAATCTGCCCTTTCGTATCATCGCTGCCTGCTGCATTACCCCATTCCGCGTGCCACCTCCGCGCTGCCGCCGCAGCACATCGATCGATCCGGGCGCCACCCGTACCCATCCCGACGCTGCACCACGTCCACACCGTTGTTGCAGCTGCACCGGCCGAATTCGGCCGCCACCACTGTAGCCACAGCGCCCCGCCGCACTCCACCGTCATCCTTGTTGTCGCACCCGCGTCGCCGCCATGCTGCCGAATCTCAAGTCGAAGAACAAGTCGGGCTTCAAGGGGGTGTGGCAGTGGGACTTTGGCCGTTTCTCCATGGAAGTTCAATGTGACAGTCCTCATTACTAGCTCGGCATGTTCAATATGACCAAGCTCCCCACGCGAGCCAAAACATAGCCGCTTGGCGGTTCGGGCAATCGCGAAAGGATATGAAATTTCCAAAGATTGCATCGCGGGAGGATGCAGAGTTCGTCGGTCCGGCGGTGACCATTGTGTCCTGCAATGAGGTGAAGAAGAAGGAGGAGATCGAGATAGGTATATTTCCTGGCGAGAGTGATGCGGAGGCTATGACGAGGTTCGCGAGGGAGAATCCATAGTACGTCTAGTACGAGGCGGAATTCTTCTGGAAGTGAGACCATGAGAAGAAGTTGGAGGTCAAGAAGGATGACGAGGTTGCCCCCTCGATGGTGATCAACCTCGAGTCAGATGAGGAGGACAAGGAGGGGGAGGTGGAGGAGTTGGACTCCTCTGATGAGGAGACCATGACACTTTGGACCTCTATCGACACCAACTATAAATCGGATGAGTAGTGATGTTTAGGAATCAAGTAGTAGGGTAATCTTTATGTTTATCTGATCTTAATCATTGTAATGTTAAAATGTTTGGCATGGACTATGCAATGTATGCTTAAAAGAAAATGTTTGCATCTTTGGAATTGCCCTATTTTAGGGTAGTTGTTGGCGCCCTATAAACCGTTTTTTTGGTGTTGTAAATTTTACTCCAAACAGTTTTTTGATGTCTTAAAATAGGGCAGCTAGCTATTGGAGATGCTCTTAGTGAGTCATCAGTTGTGTGCAACTTTAGTACCGGGCGCATAGATTGATGACACTGCCATAGGAGGAGAGTGTACGTAGCTTGCGGAGCAATGGCCAATGATGGCGCTACACTCGCAAGCACAGAGAGAGAGAGAGAGAGAGAGGCCGAACGCCGGGAGGTGGCTTGCAAACGCCACAAATAACCACCACAGTCCAGAAAGAAGGAAAGGGAGCGGCGGAGAGTGGAGGGAAGCTTGCGTGCGTTGGAGAAAGCTCGACGACATGGCCGTTTCGGTGCCCGGTCGCGGTCGCGAGCGTTGCGTTGCATGCGGACCATGCAGGTGCCCGGCCGTCCGTGCCGGACGGACGGCTGACCGGAGCTCGATCGACCATCGACGCGCGTTCGTACGTACCGGCCGGTCGATGGCTTTGGGCGTGGTGCAAGCAATGCTAAGGACCTCCAACGGATTGTCGTAGGCTGTGACAACTGTTGCTGCACTCTGGTGCATGGCTGGTGGACGAGCGCGTAGCGACGTACCTAGGTGTATGCCGTTTACGTACGTAAGCGACGTCCACTCCTAGCTTGCATGTGATCCCGGTCGATCGGTTGGTACCATCACGGGTTTTTGCTACACCTGGTTGGTCTCGAGTGTGGTACTATATGCTTAGTGAGTTAACAGCTGTGTGCAGCTCTATTATTGTCGCCACCTTTCACTAATCTTAATTATGGAGTTAATCTTACGGAATGAGTCTGTAACATCTGATTGGAGGAGGAGGGAGCCCACTATAAAATCAGGAGGGTTAGTGGGAGATCAGTGAAGAGATTAGCGCGCAGGGTGTTCGTAGGAAAAGCGTCCTCAAGTACAGGATTTTTGGTATCCTCACATTCACAGGGCATCCGTACGTGTGCGTTCATGCCTGACGATTCAGAGGGTGCTTGGATCCAAGAGACTATTTTTAGTCTGACTAAAAATAGTCTCTTTTAGAGGCTAAAATTTCAAGCACCCCTGACTAAAGAGAGGCCACGACTAGTCTTGAGGCTAAAAAATTTTAGTCATAGAAAACCTACTAAAATATGTATTAGCCCTCTCTCTCTTCATTTAATTCCTCTCCTTTAACACATGCGAGTTCTGGATTGGAGGGTTTGGAGGATAATAAATGCTCAATAACTTGATTTTAGTCTCTTTAGTATTTGGATCCAAGCATGGGTGAGGCTAGCAAGTTTTAGTCCCACTACTTTTAGTCATGGGACTAAAACGTATCCAAGCACCCTCTCACTTCCGGAAGGAAAAGACCTTGCTCTTTATTAAATTGGAAACAAGAAATAATGTTTTATGACTTTGTGAAGCATGTTTCTTTTTTCAGACCGAGGGGCTTGACGATGCAGTTGGGGCGATCGATGATCACCAAGCATGCATGCATGGGTGTCGCAGATTCGGCCATTTGGAGCGACCCGTTACCCATCCATGCATGCGTGCATGCAGATCCTTAAATTTGGCGCCATGCATGCTTGTAGCCGTGGGCTTGTCGACTGTCCCGTTCCTTTGGCAGAGTTGGAAGCTACTTCACCCAAGGCCATGGACCCATGGTAGGCAGCCTCTCCTTTTCTAATCAAGAGCTGTTACGGTGCTAGCTAGCTACCTAGAGCTAGGGCACCAGTGCTGCCATTTTCAAACCAAACAAAAAGACAGCAGGTAGCGCGCGGTAGCACAGGAGTTTCGTGTAGCAAACCATGCCCCTTCCGGATATGCAAGTTTGTCTGTTACTGACCGGCGCGTACACTTTCTGTACATACTCCATCGGTAGAGAAACCAAATGCATGCACGACTACCAGCTACTACGTACACCAGCAGACTAGCTAGTGCATGTGATTCATATTTCAGGGCACGAATAGTTCATGTCACCAAGCTGAGGCCAACATCGACCTCGCACAGATTTGTCGTTATTTTCTACCAGTCATGTTGTACCGTGTACGTGCAGTACACTAATACTTGTACTCCACTCTGTTAGGTTTTGTAGTTTATACTAAATAGGAGTACTAGCTACTCCCTCTGTTCACTTTTATAAGGCCTTAAAAACATTTCAGACAATATGCAAAATAGCCTGTTTTCAGTTGTCTGAAATGACTTATAAAAGTGAACGGAGGGAGTAGTACATTTAGTGTTGCTAGTATATGCTATTGATATTCTTCGTCTTACCGACAGGCTCCAGCGCATAAATTAACAACACGAGGCACCGTCGACATTGGCTTATTAGTATATGCAAACCCCACCGTGTGTTACACACGTAGAGCGACCAAATTACTAATCGATTAGATTCCACAAGTGGACGTCCCTGTTGTGGACCAAAAAGATCTTGCCAAATACTTTACATGAGCCGTGATCTTGACTTGCCTCCTCCAGAAAGGAAAGCTTTGCTGAAAAAAGAGCAGAATATGCATCATGTCGTCCGCCTCTAGCTGTATGGCTCCTCTTTGAAGTTATGCAAGCCCCAGCCAAGGCCAGAGCTATACTAACGACACACACAAATATAAGAACATAATATACTCCATAGATCATAGTCTTTTTTTTTTGCGAGGCCATAGATCATAGTCTTGACTCTCCATCATGACATATAAAATTAACAGTTAATCATATGCCACAACTATGTATGAAATTCGAGTGGTCACATGTTGATATTAATCTGTTATATTTATCGGGATTTATTTTAAATTTTATAGACTAATTATGGAGAAGTTGGTGCATATGCATGTGCAATGCTCTATGCCGTTGCCATCGCAACAGATGGCGTGATGTGCAATTATCTTGCATGAGAGTAACCCGCATGATTAGGTCGTTCTGTACTGTGGCCGGAGGACGGCTTGTTGTTTAAGCCATGCGGGAATGCTATCTAAACCAAACCAAGCCGTGCACTGATTAATTAAGCTAGCACCCAAACTAGCTCACCTAATTTAGGCTGCCTTTTTCATGGTGGGACAGGTTAGTACTGATTTTTTAGACTATATATTTCTTGCGATTGTTCACAGCAAACTGGGTATGTGTTTTGTACTCTTCATGCACCATTGGTTAATTAAGGTAGGTCATTTAGATCCTATGATGATGACATATGAAGTTTGACAGAAAACTAAAGAATACTGCAACTGTTATGTTATCACTTTAATTGTTTTCTTCTGCCTCTAAACTCTAGCTAGCTACATATTGACATTCTTGCCATGGACAGTTAGCTTTTGATCATGGTTCTAATTCAACAACAGTGCGTGTAATCTAGAATGGGAATCATATTCGGTGGCGAGTGAGCTTACCGACTAATAATTCAGTGATTGACTTCCCAACGATCCACGCTCCTGTTCTCCGAACCTAACCCATGATCAGTCTTGATTTGATATATACACAGAGAGTATTTGCCATACAGTGTACGTCAAAGAAAATGTTATGGCGCCACTAGCTAATTAGTACTCCCTCCGTCCGGAAATATTTGTCATCGAAATGGACAAAAAGGGATGTATCTAGAACTAAAAAACATCTAGATACATCCTTTTTTATTCATTTTGATGACAAGTATTTCCGGACGGAGGGAGTAGTACACAAAACGGTTCGTACCAAGCGACGGACTTATTAATTAGTAATTTGTTGGTGATCTAAATGGTGCTACCTCAACAGGGCCGGCTCTGGGGGGTGGCAGGGGGGCGGCCGCCCAGGGCCCCCGAAATCTAGGGGCCTCCTCCAGGGTTCGCAAGGAGCCCATGGCCCAGACCATAAGGAGGCATCGACCTAGACGCACACGCACGGAGAAATCCCTGTTTTCTTTCTTCCCATCGCGAGTTCGTCGCTTCGTGACGATCCTATTCCCGCGAGGGCTCCAATCGCGAGTCTCGACGCCAATGTAGATCGCTCTCCGTCATGCGGCCGGCTGGTCTTCCTCCAGGTCCCCGGTCCCGTTGTGTTATCCTCCGTTCGTGAGATGCCTCTCATGTGCAAGACGAAGCCACCCTACTTATAAGGTCATCCCTAACCTCCTCTTTCTAGTTGGTCATGTTCATATAGTGCAGCAGCGGTCAGATCTTAGAAGGTCTCGCATATGATGCAGTACAAAATTTTAATTTCGTGGGCCCGTTGCTCTATTTCTTACTTCAATCTGGACTTTGTCAACACAACACCAATCGCCTTATCTATTGAAAAAGTTGCCTGCTATGTGTTTGATTGTCGTTCTTTGCATTCTCTCTCCAAATCATATGACTGCAAATTTAACTTAAAAATTGGAAGAAGGTCTTAGCTATACACACATAACTTCAATCCAAACATGGTTATATAATAAAGCCACTCAGACTCCCGTAGCCGTCGGGTAGGTAAATGATCTTTTATTGTTGCAAATGGAGCTTTTAAACTTTAAACCTTTCATCTTGATGTTTACCCTCTATCAGGTATTCGATTTGTCTAATTAAATAAAGGAATACACTATTTACAATTCTCGTTTTATTTTGAAATAATAGACAATAATAAGTTAGGTAAAGGAATAAAATCTAAAAATAAATGAGATTATTAGTATGATCTTTATAATAGGAGGCCCGGGTTGCAATTTCGCCCTGGGCCCCTGAAATATCAGGACCGACCCTGTACCTCAAAACCAAGGTCCCCAGCATATATGTCGCGCACACACGTCGCAACCACCTTAAACAATCCTGTCAAACTGTATGTAATATAAGTATGGTTTATTTTACCAGCCACACACGACGACAAAGCCATCAGTACATGCGACAAGAAGGTGCATGAAAATCAAGCCGGTTGCTTGAAGTTTTCAGTTTCTTCATGGGAACCTCCGTGATTCGACCGCCTGTTACAGCCTAATTAACCGCCTATAGTAGGTACTATACTACTAGATGGCTCATCAGTGCAGTAAAAACAAGGGCCGAAGCATCGATCGATCGGCAACACACGCAGCACTTGTCAATTACTACATGATGTAGAGGAGTTTGACACTGGACAGCCCTGTAGCTCGTCCGTCAAATCAGGCAGATTTTCACCGGCTCTTCCACGTGGCGAGCGGCGGGTTGACAGGCAAAGTGTCGGCACGAGCGGGCAGCAGGCACGCATTGTTTTTTTTTTTTGAGAGAGAGAGAAGCAGGCACGCATTGTTGCGACACAGGTTGCGGTAGAATTTGTCAAACAGGGTAGGGTAGAGAATTTGAGGGGATGGAGATACGCTTGTCCCCCTTGGGAAAAGGGATCAAGCTTTCCACGGGTGAACGAACGAAAGGTGGTGCATGCAGGACAAGTTAGCTAGGAGATATGGATAAGGGCATCTCCAACGCAATCCGTAAATTTTCTCCAGTATTTGTTTACAGACAAGGGATCAATCCACGGATATGGATACGGAAGACCGCTATCCAACACTATCTGCGTACATTTCAAACACTTTTTTAACAAGCTGGTTGCAATTCATGCAAACACATCAAATTTTATATAAACCAGACGAAATTCATTATGTTTTGGACATATTTTAACTAAAATAGCGAAAACTATGTGCACGCCCGGTCGTGAGGAGCTCCACTCCCACAACACAGATACACTACACTAGTCGCGGCAACATGGGAGTAGCGGTGCGACACGATGTCGTCAACCGCGTGCCGGCCTAGAGCAACACGCCACTCCTCGGCGAGATGGCTTGGAGCGGCGAGTGGCTGATCGACACACCTGCTTGGAGTTTCTGCCTCCAGGGGCTGGCCTGCAGCCGCCTGGCCTGTAGACGGAGGCGGAGCAGAGAGTTGCCTGGTTCGTACACTGACGAGCTCCATGGGCCACCCATCCAGCTTGTATGTCGGAGAACTCGCCTTCCTACTCATCAGATGCCATGAAGGAGAAAATGGTGTGTAAGAAGGAGGTGAGAGCGAAGTGTGGTGCGACTTTTTCCTGGCATCAAACATCGTTTAAATAGCAGGGTGGGGGGGGGGGCAAGGCTCGCGAACGGACGTGTGGCCGGACTAGGTTTCTCGGCACATACACGGGTTTTAATGGAGAAAGGAAGGCAGTTTGCGGCCGTTCGAATGTGGCGAGGAGGCATGTTCAGCCGGACGAGTAGCGGGCGACGCTCTCTCGATCGGCGTGCAGCTTCAATGCCGACAGTGAGAGGTCGCGTCCGTCTGCGCCGCCCTCCTGTCCGGTCAAATCGCGGGCATCAATGTTGGCCGCTGGAAGCTCTAGGCCAGTAAGAATGCGGCGCGGCGTGTGGGATGAAAAGCGCGGGAGGGGCGGTTTGGGGGTTTGGTTGTGTCAGGACGGTCAGAAGCGGGCATGACAGCGGTCCTAACGCCCGCAATGCTCCTCACATTTGTCTTTGATTTGCGAGAGGAAGCACATCCAAACCGTCTTGTAGACTGATACAAAGCCGCATCAGATGACTTTCGCGATCCGGACAACACAATTCAGACGTATGCGGCCAGTTTGCGGGTTGCCGTTGGAGATGCAGGATCATCATTATCGGGACAGTTCCCTACGGAATAATCTAGCCGCCGTGCGTGCCCCACGGAGGAATCTGGTAACAGCAGACTGATCAAATCATCTGTGGTACGTCTGGCTCTTGATCGATCGTGGCCGTGCATGTACCTTTCGGGTGTTAAATGTTGGGTGCTCGCCTGTTTCAACAGGACTCGTGGATCATCCGCTCGGTACTGGTAGGTAGCTGCAGCCGGCTAGCTAGCGCGTGCGCCCATCGATCGATCAATCAGTTCCATCTTGACGGACAGCGAGAGGAAAAGGGTTAGTTTTTACGATGGATGGCACATCGGTCAATTTGCAGCTCGTGGTCGATTGGAGCCGTGCGTAGGTGCGTGCGTCTCATTGACTTAAGTGGCACGCGAGGTGCGCGACTTGTTCGTGTCGTCGCCTAGGATCAATTAGGAGATCGTACGGGAACGCAACTCTCGTCGATCATGGTACTTTAACCAGTCGGCAAACTGAAAAATCTCGACCCAAACGTACGTGTGAATGGTGCGATAGATAGGATATTTCTTTACAGAAGAAGTACTAGTAATCAACGAGAAACTACCGACAGTACCAAGCGTACGTACAAGCTGTACACATCGTCGATATGTGCGAGGTCGACTCAGGAAGCAGCAAAACAATATAATCATCGCATTCGCGTACATGGATTGGAGTTGAAAAATGTTAACTAGGGTGTGTCGCTCTCGGCGCCATAACTAGCTAGTGAGAAACTACCGACAGTGCCAACTGCCACGTACTCCTACCTCAGTCTTATAAGCTAAACTAGACTAAAAAAAGTCTTATTTTTTATATGTTTTTCACTAAAAAACGTCTTATATTCGGAGATAGTACATCCTTCGTCCTAGTTTCTCGTTTTTTGGAGTATGTACGTAACGTGTGCACGCAAACCTGTTGGGCTCGTTTGTCACCTTGAGTCTCGAGAAAGAACTGACGGTGCATGTCGCCGTCATCTTCTCTTCTTTTCCATTCCCCTCGACGTCACCAGCATAGTAGCATGCACCGTGCCGTCTCCGAAAACGATGGGACATCTCATCTCCTTTTCAGTTTTTCTCCACGAGCGTACACCAACTTTTGTGAGTGACATGTAGCTGTTGGTTTTGTGGTTGTACTACGGTACCTCAAAACGAGGACACCGGATGTCGCTGATGTGGGATGTTCTCATCATTCACTCTTTTTACATGAAAATAATAATAATAACATCATATCTAAAGAGCTGATAAACAGATAACTCACAAAGATCAAGACAATTCACTAACTGTTAGAAGTGTTTTCAGACTATGGTGTGAGCGTTGTTTTTGCCCTCGGTTTCGTCAGAGTTCCAACACCTAGATTGTTCCCACCAGGATAGTGCGATTTTGCTCTCTTAGGTTTTTATTCAAGGACGTTATTGTGGGATTATGGCCCATATGCCGAGAGGGCTAAATTCTGACGAGGTTAGCTAAGAGGAGAGATAGTACACGGAAGCGGTCAGAACTGACGCACGTCAGAGGATACATGGCACAGAGACCAAGCAACAACCAATAATAAAGTGCTCACTCCATTTTTATTTACTCTGTATATTAGCTTTGCCTAAGTGAAACTTTAGAAATTTTGACCAGACTTACAGAAAAATTATTATCCTCTCCGATCCAAAATAAGTGATGTAGTTTTAGTTCAACCACAAAACTTGTTTTGGATCTGAGGGAGTGACATAGACACCACAAAATTAATTCCATTAGATTCATCATTGAATATATTTCCACATCATATATATTTGTTACTGTAAATATTTATTTATTTTATAAAATTTTCAAACTTTATAAAGTTTGATTTCAGTCAAAACTAATATGCGGAGTAAATAAAAAAAACAAAGAGTGTATATTGGAACAATAGCAAATACGAAAATGCCTCGTGTCCAGCATTCACCCCTTATGCGGGAAATGTAAAGAAGCATGTGGTATCAAGATCTGGTAACTCACAAAGATCCAGGAAATTCACTAATGGTTAAAAGTGTTTTATGTCTTCTATGCAACACTTTTGGTCGCTCTTGTTTTGTTGGAATTTTGACATGGTTGTTCTCGCGACGGTAGAGAGATTTTGCACACTAGTTTTACAGAACGTGCTATTATGAAAAAGTAACTCATTAGGTCATGGTAGACAAACTATCATGCATAGGAGAAGAATACAAATGGGCACATAAAAGGAAAAGTAAAGCCAGAAGACGATACTTCTATAAACTTTGTTATGAATTTGTGGGATGGACAATATTGTGGAACTAAATTCCCAAACTATGCTCTAAAGTTTTATTGCGGTTTTTCCTCAAAAAATGTTTTTATTGTAATGTTGCTGTGTGGTTACAAAGGAAGGAAAACAGGTGGTTTATCATATACTTTATGTCTTGACTTGGATATAGAACACTGCCAAAATCATGCCTAAGCAGAAGACTGATGATTGGACTTGATTCCCGAAACCTAATAAAAACACATCAATCAAAATAACTAATGCAAATCATGCCTACCCGCAAAGCATACCTTTAATAATTACTTGGATTTGAGAGCATACATAACACAAAACCATGAAAAACCTTTCCACAAGATTTATGTACTCCCTTCGTTCCACAATATAGTCTGCATATTTTTTGGGAAAGTCGAACTTTATCTTTTTTTCACCAAGTTGTAGGAAAATATTTACACGTATAATATCAAATTGGTATCATTACATCTCGAGACATACTTTTATGCTATATCTATTTTACTAATATTGTTATTAATTTTTTCTCAATAAACATGATCAAAATTTTGCACTGTTTGATTTTTGAAAATATTATATGCATTATATTATAGTAGAACAGAAGGAGTAGCATACAATGTTCTGTTTGTATTCTAAACATCAAGTGTGATCATCAAATGTAAATCTCTTGTTTTTTTGCGGGTGAAATTGACGGAACCCACGCACTTGCCCGAAAGTGACCAAGGGGGTCAAGATGTTGAACAAGTTCACCCGGGTTGTTCGATTTGATGCGCAACTGCCCTAAAAATATGTACATATGTGTAATTGTTGCTAATAAAATACAATCACGTGAAAGTTTGTATGTTGTGTCCGTCTTGTAAACTGTTCGGCCTGCTAGATGAAGCAAAGTAATTTGCCTACTAACTTGCGAATTTATGATGTGACACTTATCTCTTAAAAATGGAGGGAGAAAGAAACAAAAAAATCAGAAGTATTGTTCCAAATTGAATTCGAAATTTGCGAGCAGGCTCTGTTCTGGGCAGGGCAGCGAAAACTTGTGCTCCAGCAGTTGGTCGTGTTGCCGCTCCATCTCCGCCTTTGCCCAGTCCAGCACCTCGCCGTCGAGCACGTTTCCAACCTCGCCGCCGTAGTTCCAGTTGCTGCTGTTGCTCGAGCTCTCCCCGTAGCCCAGGTTCTCTGACACGCCCAGGACACAGCTGTAGTCGCCGGTGCCGAACCCGGCGTCGTCGTCCGCGCCCTCCTTGCCGCCGCCGAACTGCCCGTAGAATGCCGCAGCGTTCGCCGCGCTGAGGTCCTCGGCGAAGCCGCCGCCGTAGTCGGCGCACACCGGGAACGGGTCAAACACCAGCTGCTGCTTCTGAGCGAGGCCGCCGTCGACCACCGTGGAAAGGGCCTTACGGTCTTCCATTTCGACGTCCGGCAATGCCGCGGTGGCCATGGCACCCATGGGCTTCTGCGTGGCCGGGTCGATGCCCTGCTGCCGGAGCTTCTTCTTGATGCAGCTGTTCCAGAAGTTCTTGATCTCGTTGTCCGTCCGGCCCGGCAGGCGCGACGCGATCTGCGACCACCTGCACGCACACATGCATGAGTAATTCAGTAAATTCTCCCAAATCTTTATGCGCAATTAAACGAACTGAATGCATCGCACGGGCCGGCAAACCTGTTGCCGAGGATCTGGTGGAGCGCGACGATGTGGTCCTCCTCCTGCTGCGAGAAGCTGCCGCGCCTGAGGTCGGGGCGGAGGTAGTTGAGCCACCGGAGGCGACAGCTCTTGCCGCAGCGGTGCAGCCCGGCTAGCCTGGGGACGGAGCTCCAGCAGCCGACGCCGTGCCGGATGATGTGGTTGTAGAGCTTCTCGTCTTCCACGGGCGACCACAGCCCCTTGCGGAGCTTGGGCTGCCCCATGCCGCCGGAGGACGGATGTCCCATTGATTCGTCTGCCGCAGCAGCTGGCCGGCCTTGTAGCTACTTGGACGATCAAGCTAAGCTAGGCAACATCGATGGTTGCATAGTAGTAACGGCGATCGACGGTTGCGTCCTCCCGATCGATGGTCGCCTGGTGGGTATATATGGGGGAAGTGTGAGTGCCAAGAACCGCAAGCTAACTGAGCTCTGCGAGTGAGGTGAGGCCGCGATCAAGTGGGTTCGAAGCAAGGCTCGCAGAGGCAAAGACAATGGACTGGAGCAGAAGACACCAGCGGTCTGTGGAACACGGCGGAATAAAATAGTGGGCCGGGCGTGCGCGCGCTCTCGGCAAAGGAACCGTGTCAGGGACGGTGTTGGTTGGAGACATGGATTCCCACACGGCGGGAGATAAGCGCCGGTCGACCGGACCAAATTTGGCCAGTCGACCCACAGCCATCCGATTTAGTCTATTGTAAGTTTGTAACCGTGCGTTGCACTTTGTCAACACATGCACACGTAGGATTTCGTGCATCTTCCTTTGTCAACACATACAAAGGATTTCCTGCATCTTCTCGCTCTATTTCGTCTCGCCGGTCGCACATGCTCTCTGGTCGCTGCCTTCGCCGGCCGTCCTCATCGTCAGTCGCTGCCCTCGCCGTTTCCACCCATGCAACAGCTGCACCCTGCGGTTGCAGCTCCGGTGGCGATGGTCACAGCCTGCCGGCATGCTCGCCACCGCCCATGCCCGATTATGTAGCCCGTCAGTCGCACCTCACCATTGCAACATCTTGCTCGCCCCTGTTCAGCAAATTCGAGCGTCGTTTCCAGCACAAATCGTCTCATCGCTGAGCTATCGCAGCTCCGTAGTTGTCGGTTGTAACATTTTGTGATGCTGGTTGTAGTAGGGTGCGTGACGCCGATTGTACTGGAAAATGCGATGATCGTGCGATGTAGCAAAACGCGACACCGATTGTAGCCGGATGGGACATCGGTTGTAGCATGTAGAAATATCTCTTAAGAATTCTCGCAAACCTCTCAGAAATGTAAGATTTGGTGTACGGGAAAGTGAGAGGGAGCACTTGGGTGTTCTAGGGTTAGTATGCATGTAGCGGTCAACCCATCCACGAATGGATCGAGGGCTATATACACTACCCATGGACACTAGTAGAAAAAGGGTCAAATGTTCAGCTCGTTAGTCTCGGTTTGTATTTGAGCCGGCACTAATGTGACCAATAATGCCGGTTCTAATGGCTAGGCGGGCGGCGCTCATTAGTACCGGTTCGTGGCGAACCTTTAGTACCGGTTCGTCCACGAACCGGTACTAAAGAGGTGGTGGCCTTTAGTACGGGTTGGTGGCTCCAACAGGTACTAAAGACCCCCCCCCCTTTAGTACGGGTTGGTGGCTCCAACCGGTACTAAAGGTGGTGGCCTTTAGTACGGGTTGGTGGCTCCAACCGGTACTAAAGACCCCCCCCCCTTTAGTACCGGTTGAAGCCACCAACCGGTACTAAAGGTGGTGCGCTGCCATCCGCAGTGCACAATGTTTAGTCCCACCTCGCTAGTTGAGAGGAGCTCGCACCGGTTTATAAGCCCCGCCGCGGCTACCGTGTCGAGCTCCTCTCTAAGCAGGCTTTTGTGGGCCTATTGCAAGTCATCTATCCTGTGGGGCCTACTGGGCCGTACGGGTATGCATCCTGGCCCAACTAGAGGTTAGGTTTCTAATCATATGCATGCCGTGCCGGCCCAGTAGGCGGGCTGTTTTTGCTTTATTTCAAAAAAATATTAAAAAAACAACCAACCGGGACTAAAGGTCCCCAAAACCACGGCGCGCCTTGTGCCACGTGGTGGACCTTTGGTCCCGGTTCGTGTTGAACCGGGACTAAAGGGGGGGGACCTTTAGTGCCCACCCTTTAGTACCGGTTCCAGAACCGGTATTAAAGGTCCTTACGAACCGGTACTAAAAGTCGTTTTTCTACTAGTGGGAACAAGCCGTTTTTTAGTTGAAAACTTACAGTCGGACAGTCCAAGTGAAAAGTTCCCAGACAGTCCGGCCGTAGGATATTACAAACTAGTAGTTGACACAACAAGTGTAGTGATCATGGGCCGAACAGTCTGTGAGAATTGCGCGAACAATGTTGCTGGAGTCCCTCCAGAAAATGAGGCTCTCAGGTACAGCAACCCCTCTACCCGAACAATTGGCCGGACACAGACCAGACAATCCGACCATTGTCCAGCTAGTTTTTCCAACCTTCAGGTGGCAAAACATTCTACATGGACAATTTGGGCATATACTGCCCGAATGGTCCTGCGAGATGAAAATGGAGTTCTTTGGCAGGATTGATTATAGGATTAGGCTTTTGTCACTAGATTTTTTATGGTGGGCTAAGTAGGATGTGACTTGAGCAACTCATTTTGCATTTCCACAATGATCCCCTCTTAATAGTGGGGGATCCCTAAAGTCAAAACCAAATGGAAAATGTGTCTTTTCTTCAACAAAGCATATGTCTTGAATTGTCATCAGTTTAGATGGTCCATGATCCACACATAACTCATCCATGGGGACTAAAGTTGTAGGTATTATTATCAAATGTGTTAGTCCCCTATAACTATGTTTTAATCAAAATCAAAACAAGATTAAAGGCATGATTACACATTCAGTAGGGCTCATTTAATTGGCCATTTGCCTTTTCTGAAGAAAAAAGGCAAAGGTACACATTGAGGAGCAACTATGCTTTCCAGAGGCCACTCCCATGCACACCGCGGGAGCACTCGCCATCCGGCCACGTGTCTTGTGTGGCGAGTGCAATCGGGCAGGAGCTTTTTCCACCTTTTCTGGTATTATTTCCCAGTTTTCTCTTCTTCTTTTTTGGTTTTCCAAGTTTATTCGTTTTCTGACTTTTGGGTTTTCGTGTTTTATTTTTATTTGTTATCTATCAGGAGAATATTTGGGATTTATGGCGGGATCATAGGTTAGTTCCTTTTGGGGGCATTGTTGTGCTTCACTCTACGGGAGCACATACTAGTTCACTTCGAAGTACAACTGTACTTCACACATGTGGGAGCAGAGGTTAATTCGCTTGGAAGCATATGTTAGTGCAAATTTAGAGCAATGTTCACTTTGGAAGGACTAGGTGCCTAGAAAGTAAAGTACATCAAAATTCAAAATCTATCAATTTGGGATCTAGTTTTAAGAATCTCGACGCGAGGATACAATTGTGAAAATGGTTTTAATTGGGATGCACGGTTCAAGAGATATTTTATTTAAAAAAACTAATGTTGAAGGAAAACTTGTCCATCCCTTGTGGGCGTGAAAGAAAACACACAAAAACACTTTGAGTACAACAAAGTGACACCACTTGTTGCAACAAAAGTAGTATGAGGTAATCTTTGCAAAGGTATCCTTAATGAATATCAACAAGTGGCTGACAATCCCCATAGGGGAAGGCCAGCACGAACGATTCGATCAGTAGGATAAACACCACTCAAGGAACATTTTGGTTCATATAGAAAACACCTCCCAGCAAATGTTTTGATGGACATTCCTTCTACAGCCCTCCAAGCCCAATCACCATTCCCTTTTGAACAAAAAAATTAGCCAGATAGCAAAAAAACACATCTAAAGTCATGGAAAATGCTCCAAAAATCATAAAAGCATGGCCATACAAAAATAATTTTGCCATGCAATATAGCATAAGTTTGCCAAATTTCTATAGAGGCACACATACAAAAAAAATGTAACTGCCATTATGGTATGAACAACAACAAAATTTATAAATTTGCCATGCGAAAAAATACAAGTAATCTGCAAAAAGATGCCATGTTATGGAAACCAGAAAATTGTTAAATTTCCATGAGACTATGTGAAACTCCACTAAAAAATTACAATTGTCATGTGAGAAAAATGATACAATTATAAAAGTGCGATTGGGTTGTAAGAAAATCTGTGTTTGTAACATGGTAACATTTTTAAGATTTTTGCCATGAAATTTTTTACCATGTACTGAAAAGAATAAAAAATGGCATGCTACATGAATTGAAATTGCGATGGTCTAAATGATGAATTTCCATGGTCTAAATAGTGCCATGATACATAAAATACTTTAACAGAGCATGGCAACAATTTGAATGGTGCACAGATTTTTGGCCTTGCTACATATTCCCTCCATCCCAAATTACTAGTGTTAGATACATCCGCATCTAAACAAATTTATGACAAGTAATTTGGGATGGAGGTAATACAATAAACAACCGTGTCCAAACTAATAAAGTTGTCATGGCTTGAATAGTAAAAGTAGCATGGTATAATGAAAAAAAATTGCGATGGACTAAACAAACTTCCATGCCACAAAAAAAACTAACATTGTGTAATTAATAAGTTTTCCATGGTATAACTAATAATATTTCCATTATCTAAAGAATATTTTTTTCATGGTACAAAACTTAAAATTGCCATCATGTAATTTAAAAAAACGCCATCATCTAACTAATAAAATGTCCATGGTACCTAAAATGAAACTACCATGTCCTAAATAGTAAAGACACCATGGTCTAATTAGTAAAATTGCCATGGTGTCTATAATAAAGTTGCAGATGGGAAAACTAGCATGAGTAACAAACATTTTATGATGTTATGATGATTATCTACAAAATTTCCATGAGAAGCAAATTGACATGTGAACATTGCAAACGTTCGTGCAATTTGCCATTTGAAAATTTCCAAAGAAGATCATACTACCCCCCCCCTCCCCCGCCGTCGCCAAAGGAAAAAAGAAATAAGTATTTTGACATGTTACATAAATTGAAATTGTCACGGTCTAATTTTTAAAATTGCCATCCACTAACTAATAAAAATGCGCTGGTACCTAAAATAAACTACCATGTTCTCAATAGTTAAAATTCCATTGTCTAATTACTAAAATTACCATCATGCCTATGTGTGATGTTGTGGTGATTATCCATAGAATTGCCGTGAGAAACTAATTGCCAGGTGAACAATTCAAAACAATTATACAAATTGTCATGCGAGCGATCAAAAAACATTCATACTATTAGCCAAAGGAAAAGAGATATACACTTTTTCTGTACAAGTTGTCATGACAAAATTTATGGACCTACCATGGCAAGAAATTATAGTCTTTTTGTGCCATGGCAACGGAAAAACAGGATTTAGAGACATTGTAGTAGAAAGTTGTGTTGACATGACAATATATTTAGAGTTTCCATGGCAACATGTTTTTTTAATGTCATGTATCCAAAACCAATGTTACGTGATAATGCCATCATGAAGTACGGAACAATTCTACAATTTTCCAAGGGAATAAAACTATTTTACTTGCACGCATCACCTGAGCATAAATCATTTCTATACAATTTCCCTACAAACTGCCATACATCATAGTCATTTAAGTTGCCAGACACAATCTCAACGAATTTGCCATGTTTTGTGAATTGGATGAAGTAGACATTTAGATAGGCGTTGTTAAATGCGAAATTCATCTAAACAAAACGGAAAAAGACAGGGGGACTGAATTCATACCCGCACCATGATCAGACACCGTCGTTACGTCTTTGTTGCCTAGTCTCTTCCTCGCAGCCCTCCACGAGCGGTCGGTACGGAAGTAGAGGGTAACGTTGCGCTACTACGAGACTCGAGAACATGGCCCGCGCCGGCTCTTTGCCCTTGATGCCGACTGGGCCCAGTGCCTAGCCTTCCCAACCACAGCCACTGCGCTAGTCAGGACGCACCACTAGCCAGGACACACCGCTGCATTTGTTTGTTGCAGCTGAACCACACATGAGGCCTCCATCGTATGTATAGCGCCCACCGTTCCTGCTCCAATGTCGCTCGAACCAGTCGTCTCTCAGATGCCCAACATGCCCGCCAAGACCCCGCCCCCATGCATGGGCCTCCATCGGCATGCGCCCGTGGCCAACAATGCACACATCGCCGTCACGCGTGTGGTCGCTCTTGCTGGAGCAAGCCATCAATTCCTCCTGCCGCACTCGTCGCATGCCCACGAACGCCTCCACCCCTCCGGCACCTGCTTTTAGAGCATCTTCAACACAAGCGCTATATAAGCGACGCACGGTATAAAAGTTGCTTTTAGCGCGCGCGGACCTGATTTGAAGTTTCCAGCAGCCGCACAAAAAGCGTGCGCGTGCTATAACTAATGCAGCGCGCGCATTAAAAAGGCATCGCGCGCATCATATTTAGTGCGCCCGGTCGTGCGCGCTGCAAACTCTGGGCTGCTGCAGATGGGACCGCTTGATTGAGACCGCTGGACTCACACGCTGCATATTTTACAGCGTTTGCTGGAGTAAACGTCTTCTAGCGCCCTAAAAAACCACTTGCGCCCTGTAAAACCTATTTTTTGGACGCCACACATTGGGCGGCTGTTGGAGATGCTTTTATCATGGCGCACTTCACTAGGGTTCATCCGTCTATGGTTCAAGCTGCGGAGGGTCAGCGGCAACGGTGACGGAGGGTCCGAAATGGGAAATGGGAGGGCTCGCTGGAATAGCTTGAAAAATAAGGCATGGATCGAGGAAGTCGTTCACTTTAGGTATTTCGCCAGCAGTGGCGGAGACAGGGGGGTGCCAGCCAGGGCCCTGGCCCCCCCTAACATCAGTGATTTAAGCCTATAATAAATAGTAACAGTGATTCGCTTTTGCTAAAATTAGTGTTTTTTCATGGATTGGCCCTTCCTAATAAGATTTAACAGTAGTTGGCCCCCTTTATTTGAATTTTTTGGCTCCGCCACTGTTCGCCAGCGAACGGGTTGCGTATACAGGTCACCTGCATCAAGATTTGCGCGTCTAATCTAACGGCTGTGCGGGTGTTCACTGGGGCCTTCCCCAGCGAACGTTCGCAGATATCGTTTCCGATCGTTAATTAGCGGCACCTACACGTTCCTGCCAGGAAAGGGCTGCGCGGCAGAAATCGCCTCGGGGGTTCAGAAAAATCAGCAGCGTCGACAACAGAGTTCGTAAACGTGTTCAATTCAGCCGTCCACTTACTTTCGCATCGTAGTCGGCCATTGACCATCGATCGTGGGTACAGCTGAGTTAATTATGGCCAAGAAGTACCACGTAAATCGTGTCGATCTGCAGGGGTAACCGTTTTGCTGTCACCCTGCTAGCTAGCTACCTGCTAGCTCCGGAGAAAACGCAGAGAAGAAAACAAAGAAAGCCTGAAAGGGACGTGGAGTTTCTACACCTGAGCTCATATGCTCCTACTATAAACAGTAAAATAAATAAAAAAGAAAAACATTTTAAAAAATTCTGAATTTTTTTATGGCATACTTTAAGAAATGTTTGTTGTGCATGCAAAATTTCATCATGAAATGACATTTTGGAGCTTTGATTTTGTTTTTTTTACGACGACCTCCACCAATGTGATTTTGTAATGAAATTTTGTACGCACAACAAACATTTCTTAAAGTATGCCGCAAAAAAATTTCAGAATTTTTTAAAATGTTTTTCTATTTTATTTATTTTACTGTTCATAGCAGGAGCATATGAGCTCAGGTGTAGAAAGGTACTTTCGGCCTGAAAGCTACTACTACTGCTGAAAAGTGAATGAACCAGATTAAATTACGGTTACTTGAGACGGCCAATAGGACCTAGAGTACTCTACAACGCTACGACATGTGTACCGCAAGGTCGCCGGTGAGGGCCCAGGGTGCTGCAGTGCAGACCGAGTAAAGCACAAAGCACCTGGTCCTTGGACATGAAGGGAAAATGAGGTCTCTATACACAGAGTTGTTGCAGTACGAGCCCTAGATCGACAGGTCCAGTTGCAAGAAAGACAGAAAAAGCTCCATTGCTTGAGTATACCGGACGGTACCATTTATGTGGTCGATTGATTCTCGAATCATATGGCACTCGAGTTTCACGGTGATCCACGCACATAGCAAAAATGAGTCCAAATCGAGGCCACTTTGAAGCTTTCCTGCAACATTGTTTGTTACCTCGCACATGTTGTGCATTTTTCTTTCGGTGGTCGTACGATGCACAGGCTTGCGTTTTACTATTACTTTCAACGGTGCATGCCCCATCTTTAGTTACGGCACCGTTGGCATCGTGCGTACGTGTCAGTTAATGCATGTGATTTTCATCAGTCTTTGTTTTTGTTTCCGTCAGGCCGGTTGGTGAGTTGAGAGGACACACGTAAACAACAGTTGCCCGGCGTAGATGCTTGGTGAGTCATCAGTTCAGTTGTGCGCAACTATAGTACCGGCCGGATAGTGCACATAGCAAGTAATACATACACCACATGAATTGCAAACGCCACAGTTAACCGCCACAGTCCACAGAGGAAGGGAACGGCGGAGAGTGGAGGAGGGAAAGCTTGCGTGCGCTGGGGAAAGCTCGGCGACCACACGGACACGGGCGCGTACGCCCGGTGGCCGGTCGCCGTCGTGAGCGTTGCGTTGCATGCGGACCATGCCTGGCGGACGGCTCGATGGACGCGCGCACGTACGTACGTACCGGCAGGTCCACGATCGCTTCAAGCGTGGTGCAAGCAAGGCTAGGCTACGGCTAGCTCCAACAGATATTGCTGCAGTTTGCTGCAGGCGGGTGGCCACCTACGTAGCTGGTGTACGCCGTTTACGTATACGTAAGGAACGTCCACTCATGCATGTGATCCGCTGGACCGTTCTCAATACTCATGAGGCATCCGTATGTACATCCTGATTCCTTAGTTTTTATTTCTGATCATCAAAAAAAACATGGTCTTTAGTACACCAGTCTTGCTAAATCTCACTCGACTAAGACTTGTTTATGTCTTAGCCGATGCCATATTCATAAAATCTTAGGGCATCTCCAATGCCTACCCTCAAGCTGTTCGGACCATGCAGTCCGAACGTGTTTTGCTTTGCAGGCATCCAGGCCGCTGCCACGCCCGCTTTTGACTGCCCTGCCCCACCGAAAAACTGCTCCCTCTCCCGTGTGTGTTCCCGCCCGATGCCACCTGCACACATTAGCGGCCGCTCCGCATTGACGCTGGCCCAGAGCGGATGTGACATCTCGCTGGCGCCGGCATTGAAGTGGCTCACCGGCCGAGGACACTTCCCATGCCTGTTCAATGCCAGAGAGATGTTTACTAGACGGGACGAGGCAGATATCTATCAGGCACGTTCAGTGCCCGTCCCTCTGTCTGCCGCCATTAAACAGGCTTGTCGACCGAGAAACTAACTCCGGCGCCCGCTCATTGATGCAGCCGGATGCTCGGCCTCACTGCATCCACTATGTAATGGCGGCCACATCCGGCTCACAGCACACTACAACCCATCCGCTCCGCATCTTCCTCCCGTGCACCACATCAGCCATGACCGCGAGCGGTAATGCTCTGTGGGAGAGCCTCTCGACCCAGCAGAAGCACGAGGTGGCCGCTGTCGGTGTCAAAACCGGCGGATCTCGGGTAGGGGGTCCCGAACTGTGCATCTAAGGCGGATGGTAACAGGAGGCAGGGGACACGATGTTTTACCCAGGTTCGGGCCCTCTTGATGGAGGTAAAACCCTACGTCATGCTTGATTTATTCTTGATGATATGAGTATTACAAGAGTTGATCTACCACGAGATCGGAGAGGCTAAACCCTAGAAGCTAGCCTATGGTATGATTGTATGTTGACCTACGGACTAAAACCCTCTGGTTTATATAGACACCGGAGGGGGCTAGGGTTACACAAGGTCGGTTACAAAGGAGGAGATATCCATATCCGTACTCCCTAGCTTGCCTTCCACGCCAAGTAGAATCCTATCCGGACACGAGACGAAGTCTTCAACCTTGTATCTTCATAGTCCAACAGTCCGGCCAAAGGATATAGTCCGGCTGTCCGGAGACTCCCTAATCCAGGACTCCCACAGTAGCCCTGAACCAGGCTTCAATGACGATGAGTCCGGCGCGCAGTATTGTCTTCGGCATTGCAAGGCGGGTTCCTCCTCCGGATACACCACGTAAGAGTTTGAATAACAGGATAGTGTCCGACCCTGCAAAATAAGTTCCACATACCACCGTAGAGAGAATAATATTTTCACAAATCTAATCTGCTGACACGTTTTGGCAACATGACATCATGCCATGGCTAGGTGATTATTTGAACCGTTTTTCTTTAATCAGCCCCGCACATAACACGAGGCAGTTTCTTGACACGTCTTGTCAAAGCAGAGATCGTGTCCCCCTTATTACGGGATTCTCATCAATATGGGCGTGGGTAACCCAACCGTGCCATCAATTACGGCGCTTGGGGATAAGCGAGTTTTACCAGACTAGTGGGGGTGCATAGTTTCGGCCGCCCTTATAAGGGGATAAGGTTTAACCTTTTTCTACCCACGCCTTCTTCCTCCTTGCTCATCCATTCTTGCGCACTCGAACTCCAACGCCCAAGTCCACATCTTTCTCCTCAACCTTCTCCAAACATGTCCGGAGCGGGAGGCAAGTGGATGGCCTCCTTCGTCACGGAGGGCCACATCAAAAAGCTGCGCGGAGCCGGATACTTAGCCGCGAATATCGCGCATCGGCTGCCCGCTGCGGGGCAGATTGTTCCTACCCCAGAACCTCATGAGAGGGTAGTTTTCCTCCACCACTTCCTCCGCGGACTGGGGTTTCCCCTCCATCCATTCGTCCGTGGTCTTATGTTCTACTACGGGCTGGAATTTCATGATCTAGCCCCGAACTTCATCCTCAACATTTCAGCGTTCATCGTCGTGTGTGAGGCTTTCCTCCGCATCCGGCCCCACTTCGGCCTGTGGCTGAAGACCTTCAATATCAAGCCGAAGGTGGTGGGAGGCCAACAAGCAGAATGCGGCGGAGCTATGGTGGGCAAGATGCCCAATGTTATATGGCTGGAAGGCTCCTTCGTGGAGACCATAAAGGGGTGGCAATCGGTGTGGTTCTACATCACCGAGCCGCGCAACACCAACTGGGTGGCGGCCCCCGAGTTTTGATCCGGAATCCCCACGCGGCTCACCTCCTGGAAAGAGAAGGGCCTATCCTGGGGTTCATCGGTGGAGCTGGACGGACTCCAGAAATGTATCCGGAATATGGCAAGCAAGAAGCTCAAGCTTGTCAACATAGTCCAGGTCATGCTCTTCTGCCGGATCCTCCCGTGTCAACAACGGGATTTCAACTTGTGGGAGTCCGACCCGGCCCAGCACCAGACTCTGAGCGAGCTCTTCGACACGACGCACAAGGACGTCTGGAGGGTGCTGTTCAAGGGTGCCGAGGTCCCTCCCTCTCTCACCGAGGACCGCGGGCTAAGCGCGAAGCGCCCTGCGAATCCGGTAAGTTTTGTACATCTGGTAGGGTTTTTACTTCCCATAGCTTAACCATGCGCGGGGTCTGAGCTCCCATGCCTTTGACAGGACTGGATGGGGGCATCGGAGAAGATCGACTGTCCGGCCCCTCTACCCGAAGACACTGCGGATGCTCTCCTGAAGGAGATGCTGACTCCGGTTCCATACAAGGTGCCGGAGAAGACCAAGAAGAAGGCCAAGGGAACCCGAAAGAGTTCCCGGCGCCAGGTGATATTGGGCTCATCGTCCGATGACTCCGCGACGCACTCCTCCTCCGAAGACGAGGAGAAAGATGAAGATGCTCCCCCTTCAGCCGGGGAGACAAGAAAAGGAAGGCCGCCCCAACCAGGGGGGCCAAAGGGTCCAAGAAGGGAAGGACTCTCCTTCCGTACTGCTCCATCACTACCGCCGAAGACGAAGACGAGTGGCTGCTCAGGGCCAAGCCCCTGGCGAAGTCGTAAGTATTCGGATACCAGAGTAACTCATAGCATACCTTTGACGCACTGCTTCTCCTAACGTCAAATATGATTATGCAAACTGCCCCAAGCCTGTATCGACGTATCTTCATCGGGCGGCTCCTTGGACTCGTTGGATATGGATAGCGATCCACTTCCGACCGCCACCTCCCCTTGCCCTACGGACAATGCCGAGGTGCTATCTCGAGAGGCACCGGGTCGAGGGGAGACAGTCCCGAAGGCGCCCCAAGGCGACCTTCCGGACTCCGGGAGCCGAGGGGGTAAGGCTCCCGAGGGCTCCGAGTTCGGCCTTCAGCCAAACACTGCGCCGGAACCCCCAGTGGTTCCGGACTCGGGCAGGCGGCCTCCTTGCAAAAGGGGCAAGACGCCCATGCCGGTGACCTCTGTCCATCCAAAGGCACCAGACAATCTGCTGGGAGCGCTTCGCAGCGCTTCCATCAATGAAGAGCACAGCACTATTATGAGTGCGGTGATCGAGAAGGTTCAGTCCGCTAAGAGCGGACTGATTGAAGCCTGTGCCAGCCTTCTAACAGGCTTTGAGGTAAGTATTTGAAATATAGGAAAAATATTACCGCATAGACAGTAGCCCCTGATGCTCTGTTTGGTGTTCAAAATGAAAAGCCGAATAGAGGATCAACTAATATCTACAGGAGTCTAATATAAGTATGTCTATATGCGTATGCAGGCTTCACTGCTGGCCTCTGCTGCACTGACTGTGGAGGTCGCCGTACTGAAGCAGGACCTCGAAGGGTCCAAGAAAGAGCTCGGCCTTGCCAAAAGGCAGCTCGAGGAGAATAAAGGTAAGTAATACCTAGTCTGTAGATATGTATATATATAAAAGGGATGCGATTGCAAAATGACAGGATCAACTTTAATCTGCCAGGGGCCACGACCGAAGTGGCAACCCTGAAGCAAGCGCTATCCGAAGCCGAAAACAAAGCGGCCCAGGAGCGCACCGAGCGGGAAAAACAAGAGGCACGGGTGGGCGAGGTGCAGCAAGAGCTCCACGCTCTCGTGATGAAGCACGAGGCGTTGAAGCTTGACTTGAAGACGCGAGAGTCCGAGCTTGCCGCGGCCCTTGAGAGTGCAAAGAGTGCCAAGGCTAAAGCCCAAAAGGCTCTCCAGGAGATTGATGCGATGAAGAAGATAGCGGCGGGTAAGGCATTCTATATGCAAAGCAAGCATGTGAAAGTAAATTACTTGTTACTTACCCGAATCCGGAGCTCTCCAGGAGCATTCGCAGATTTGCCCCGCAGCGTATCGAATGCCGCACAGTTTTACCAGGCCGAGGAGGGAAGCTCAATGGAGAAGCTGTTCTGGTCTCAGTATACTGAGACCGAACACCCGATGCCTCTGAGCGACCAGCTGAAGTAACTGGTCGAGCTGCAGAAGGCGGCCGAACAGGCCATGAAGGGCTTTATAGTCCGTATGTGGCCTGGTGACGCCCTTCCCAATAGCTACTTCGGCCTGGTGAGGCGGCTTGTGGATGCCTGCCCACAGCTGGAAGTTATCAAGCGGTCCGTCTGTATCGAAGGTGCATGTCCAGCTTTCGCCCGTGCGAAGGTGCACTGGGCCAAGATGGACGCCGTGAAGCTGGTGAAGGAAGGGCCACCGCAGGGCAAGGAGCATTGCCACCCCGAGATGTACTATGAGGGTGTCCTGAAGGGTGCCCGTCTTGTAGCGGACAAGTGTACGAAAGAATATTTGAGTAAACTTGCTCGTTTAATCCTGTATTATGAAAACTTGTTCATATGTGCTGTGCAACGCTTGTTTGAATTTAAAATATTGCCTTCTGTTCGGCTGTTTATCAAATCTAAGAGATGGCTAGTCATCGGCTTCTGCCCCCATGCCACGAGTGTTGGGGTGTTCGGGATAAACCTGAGCACTCTTGTTCCCATTGTTGGGTCCTTCGAGGGAGGTGCTCAGCACAACGAACAAGGCAATCGGACTATAATGCGTTATCACTCTCACTTAGCCATAGAATTCTATAATTTTAAATTTTGGCAAAGCCCCTAGTATTTGGAAGGCCCAATTCGGGGCGCGATACACGCCTTAAGCCGGACAGGGCCGACTCCTCGCTCTAAGCGGCATAAGTATTTAGGGACTTGAAACCTCTCGAACAGTGACCAGTCTCTCGCCTTACCATGACAGTCAGTTTTAGCTTTCTCTACTGAGGTGCTTAGCCCAGCAGAACCAGGGCACAATCGCAGTAGTTCTCCCAGTGCTACCTTAGCCGATATAGCGGAACGTAAGGTACCAAAACATGGGAGCCGGGCAAACCCAACTATTGACCCAAGACATGATTCAAAGTTGATGCATATAATGCTATAAGTTCAGGGTGCCGCACCGTCGAAAGTGTTCGGACTTCTCACGCCGCATTATGGGGTGTGTTTAAGCCCGTGGCGTATTGGCCGTACCAGAGTGTACGGGTGCTAGATGTCATGAATGAACATATATATATGTAAAGGAAGAATGCAATAATAGTCTTAATGCTATGCATTGTTTATTCAAAAAGGGTGCGTTAGAGCAGAATGATACAAGTAGTGCGATAAGCAAAAAGTAGGACTATTTGACATGTCCCTTACAAGGGCGAGCTGAGGAATAGTATTAAAGCAAGTATTTCACTCGTTATCGTAATCCACCTGGGAGTTCAGTGGTGTGACGTAGCTCTCTGCCTCCTTGGTTGCTGCATCATGTGTTCGGCCATCATGGTGCCGGACGGGATTCCCAGGGATTGAAGTCCTGAAAGAGAAAAATAACAAAGCGGGAAGCCCCTGGTGCGGTTTAAGCCGCGTCTTGGGGCGTGCCGTAGTCGTGCCCCCCTCCCCCCTGTGCCCATGGTATTTTTAATGCGTAATTATGTACGCGTGGCACAGAGTTTGCCGTTTGGCTGGGACCGGGGTGGGGGCCGCATTGCTATGCGAGCTCGGAACGTGCCAGGCGGTCCAGTTGCCGATTACTCCGGGCGCTTGAAGGTGTCCGGGTCCTTAATCGCCGAACTAGTGGATTGCCTTAAGAGGTTGCTTTGCGCTTCTGCTGCGAGGGCCGCAGTGTGATCCTCCATGCGGAGAGAGCGCTCTGTGTTTCCATTGACTGTTATGACCCCCCGAGGTCCTGGCATCTTGAGCTTGAGATATGCATAATGCGGTACCGCATTGAATCTCGCAAATGCGGCTCGCCCGAGCATTGCATGGTAGCCACTGCGGAACGGGACTATGTCGAAGATTAACTCTTCGCTTCGGAAATTATCCGGGGATCCGAAGACCACTTCCAGTGTGACTGAGCCTGTGCAATGGGTCTCTACACCTGGTATGACACCTTTAAAGGTCGTTTTTGTGGGGTTGATCCTTGAGGGGTCTATACCCATTTTGCGCACTGTGTCCTGATAAAGCAGGTTCAGGCTGCTGCCGGCATCCATTAGGACTCGAGTGAGGTGAAATCCGTCAATGATTGGGTCTAGGACCAATGCGGCGAATCCGCCATGATGGATACTAGTGGGTTGGTCCCTGCGATCGAAGGTGATCGGACAGGAGGACCATGGGTTGAACTTTGGGGCGACTGGCTCCAACGCATATGCGTCCATGAGCGCACGCTTACGCTCCCTCTTGGGGATGTGGGTTGCGTGTATCATGTTCACCGTCCGCACTTGTGGGGGGGACCTCTTCTGTCCTCCGGTGTTCGGCTGCCGGGGCTCCTCCTCGTCATCGCTATGTGACCCCTTATCTTTGTTTTCGGCATTTAACTTGCCGGCCTGCTTGAATACCCAACAATCCCTGTTGGTGTGGTTGGCTGGCTTGTCGGGGGTGCCGTGTATTTGACACGAGCGATCGAGTATACGGTCCAAACTGGACGGGCCCGGAGTGATTCTTTTGAATGGCTTTTTCCGCTGACCGGGTTTAGAGCCTTTGAATCCGGCATTGACTATCGTATCCTCGGTATTGTCGCTGTTAATGCGGCGCTTATGTTTGTTGCGACGTGACATGCCGTTGCCGTCCTTGATATTTGAAGTACCATGGTTCTTTGATATGTTATTGCTGCGAGCCAACCAGCTGTCCTCTCCCGCACAGAAGCGGGTCATTAGTGTCGTGAGGGCTTCCATAGATTTTGGCTTTTCCTGGCCAAGGTGCCGGGCGAGCCATTCGTCGCGGATATTGTGCTTGAAAGCTGCTAGGGCCTCTGCATCCAGACAGTCGACGATTTGATTTTTCTTTGTTAGGAACCGTGTCCAGAATTGCCTGGCCGATTCCTCTGCCTGCTAAATTATGTGGCTCAAGTCATCGGCATCTGGTGGGCGCACATAAGTGCCCTGAAAGTTGTTGAGGAATGTGGCTTCCAGATCTTCCCAACAGCCAATGGATTCCGTTGGCAAGCTGTTGAGCCAATGCCGAGCTGGTCATTTGAGTTTAAGTGGGAGGTATTTGATGGCGTGTAGGTCATCACCGCGGGCCATGTGGATGTCCAGCAGGATATCCTCGATTCATACCGCAGGATCTGTTGTGCCGTCGTATGATTCTATATTTACGGGTTTGAAACCCTCTGGGATTTGATGATCCATTACTTCGTCTGTGAAGCATAAGGGGTGTGCGGCGCCTCTGTACTGGGCTATATCGCGACGCATCTCAAATGAGTCTTGCCCGCTGTGTTCGGCCCGGCCGGACTTATTTTTGTTGGAAATATGCCCTAGAGGCAATAATAAAATGGTTATTATTATATTTCTTTGTTCATGATAATTGTCTATTATTCATGCTATAATTGTATTATCCGGAAATCATAATACATGTGTGAATACATAGACCACAACACGTCCCTAGTGAGCCTCTAATTGACTAGCTCGTTGATCAAAGGATAGTCATGGTTTCCTGACTATGGGCATTAGATGTCATTGATAACAGGATCACATCATTAGGAGAATGATGTGATGGACAAGACCCAATCCTAAGCTTAGCTTAAAGATCGTGTAGTTCGTTTGCTATAGCTTTTCTGAATGTCAAGTATCATTTCCTTAGACCATGAGATTGTGCAACTCCCGGATACCGTAGGAGTACCTTGGGTGTGCCAAACATCACAACGTAACTTGGTGACTACAAAGGTACATTACAGGTATCTCCGAAAGTGTCTGTTGGGTTGGCACGAATCAAGACTAGGATTTGTCACTCCGTATGACGGAGAGGTATCTCTGGGCCCACTCGGTAATGCATCATCATAATGAGCTCAATGTGATCAAGTGGTTGATCACGGGATCATGCATTACGGTACGAGTAAAGTGACTTGCCGGTAACGAGATTGAACAAGGTATTGGGATACCGACGATCGAGTCTCGGGCAAGTAACATACCGATTGACAAAGGAAATTGAATACGGGATTAATTAAGTCCTCGACATCATGGTTCATCCGATGAGATCATCGAGGAGCATGTGGGAGCCAACATGGGTATCCAGATCCCACTGTTGGTTATTGACCGGAGAGGTGTCTCGGTCATGTCTGCGTGTCTCCCGAACCCGTAGGGTCTACACACTTAAGGTTCGGTGACGCTAGGGTTGTAGAGATATTAGTATGAAGTAACCCAAAAGTTGTTCGGAGTCCCGGATGAGATCCCGGACGTCACGAGGAGTTCCGGAATGGTCCGGAGGTAAAGATTTATATATAGGAAGTTCAGTTTCGGCCAGCAGGAAGATTTCGGGGGTTACCAGTATTGTACCGGGACCACCGAAAGGGTCCCCGGGGTCCACCGGATAGGGCCACCTATCCCGGAGGGCCCCATGGGCTGAAGTGGCGTGGGAACCATCCCCTGATGGGCTGGTGCGCCCCACCCAAGGGCCCAAGGCGCCTAGGGTTGGAAACCCTAGGGGGCCGTTGCCCCAGGGCCCCCCCCTTTTAGATGGGATCTCCAAGGGGGCATGCACCCCCCTAGCCCCTATATATAGTGGAAGGGAGGGAGGGCAGCCGCACCTTGCTCTTGGCGCGTCCCTGTCCCTCCGTAACACCTCTCCTCCCCGCTTGTGCTTAGCGAAGCCCTGCCGGGATCCTGCTGCATCCACCACCACGCCGTCGTGCTGCTGGTCTTCACCAACCTCTCCTTCCCCCTTGCTGGATCAAGAAGGAGGAGACGTCTTCCCAACCGTACGTGTGTTGAACGCGGAGGTGCTGTCCGTTCGGCACTTGGTCATCGGTGATTTGGATCACGGCGACTACGACTCCATCATCCCCGCTCACTTGAACGCTTCCGCTCGCGATCTACAAGGGTATGTAGATGCACTCCTATTCCCCTTGTTGCTAGAATACTCCATAGATTGATCTTGGTGATGCGTAGAATTTTTTTAATTTCTGCTACGATCCCCAACAGTGGTATCATGAGCTAGGTCTATGCGTAGTTACTATGCACGAGTAGAACACAAAGTAGTTGTGGGCGTCGATACTGTCAATTTGCTTGTCGTTACTAGTCTTATCTTGATTCGGCGGCATCGTGGGATGAAGCGGCCCGGACCAACCTTACACGTACGCTTACGTGAGACCGGTTCCACCGACTGACACGCACTAGTTGCATAAGGTGGCTGGCGAGTGTCTGTCTCTCCCACTTTGGTCGGATCGGATTGGATGAACAGGGTCCTTATGAAGGGTAAATAGAAATTGGCAATTCACGTTGTGGTTTTGGCGTAGGTAAGAAACGTTCTTGCTAGAAACCTATAGCAGCCACGTAAAAACTTGCAACAACAATTAGAGGACGTCTAACTTGTTTTTGCAGCAAGTGTTTTGTGATGTGATATGGCCAAAGCTTGTGATGAATGATGAATGATATATGTGATGTATGAGATTGATCATGTTCTTGTAATAGGAATCACGACTTGCATGTTGATGAGTATGACAACCGGCAGGAGCCATAGGAGTTGTCTTTATTTATTTATGACCTGCGTGTCAACATAAACGTCATGTAATTACTTTACTTTATTGCTAAAGCGTTAGCCATAGTAGTAGAAGTAATAGATGACGAGACAACTTCAAGAAGACACGATGATGGAGATCATGGTGTCATGCCGGTGACAACGATGATCATGGAGCCCCGAAGATGGAGATCAAAGGAGCAAATGATATTGGCCATATCATGTCACTATTTGATTGCATGTGATGTTTATCATGTTTTACATCTTATTTGCTTAGAACGATGGTAGCTTAAATAAGATGATCCCTCGTAATAATTTCAAGAAAGTGTTCCCCCTAACTGTGCACCGTTGCGAAGGTTCGTTGTTTTGAAGCACCACGTGATGATCGGGTGTGATAGATTCTAACGTTCGAATACAACGGGTGTAAGACAGATTTACACACGCAATACACTTAGGTTGACTTGATGAGCCTAGCATATACAGACATGGCCTCGGAACACAGAAGACCGAAAGGTCGAGCATGAGTCGTATAGAAGATACGATCAACATGAAGATGTTCACCGATGTTGACTAGTCCGTCTCACGTGATGATCGAACACAGCCTAGTTAACTCGGATTATGTTATACTTAGATGACTGGAGAGATGTCTATCTGAGTGGGAGTTCATTTAATAATTTAATTAGATGAACTTAATTATCATGAACTTAGTCTAAAATCTTTACAATATGTCTTGTAGATCAAATGGCCCACGTTGTCCTCAACTTCAATGCGTTGCTAGAGAAAACCAAGCTGAAAGACGATGGCAGCAATTATATGGACTGGGTCCGGAACCTGAGGATCATCCTCATAGCTACCAAGAAAGATTATGTCCTAGAAGCACCGCTAGGTGACGCACCCGTCCCACATAACCAAGACATTATGAACGCTTGGCAGACACGTGCTGATGATTACTCCCTCGTTCAGTGCGGCATGCTTTACAGCTTAGAACCGGGGCTCCAAAAGCGTTTTGAGAGACACGGAGCATATGAGATGTTCGAAGAGCTGAAAATGGTTTTTCAAGCTCATGCCCGGGTTGAGAGATATGAAGTCTCCGACAAGTTCTTCAGCTGTAAGATGGAGAAAAATAGTTCTGTCAGTGAGCACATACTCAAAATGTCTGGGTTGCATAACCGCTTGACTCAGCTGGGAGTTAATCTCCCGGATGACACGGTCATTGACAGAATCCTTCAGTCGCTTCCACCGAGCTACAAGAGCTTTGTGATGAACTTCAATATGCAGGGGATGGAAAATACCATTCCTGAAGTATTTGCAATGCTGAAATCAGCAGAGGTAGAAGTCAAAAAGGAACATCAAGTGTTGATGGTGAATGAAACCACTAAATTCAAGAAAGGCAAGGGTAAGAAGAACTTTAAGAAGGACGGCAAGGGAGTTGCCGCGCCCGGTAAGCAAGCTACCGGGAAGAAGCCAAAGACTGGACCCAAGCCCGAGACTGAGTGTTTTTATTGCAAGGGAAGTGGTCACTGGAAGTGGAACTGCCCCAAATACTTAGCGGACAAGAAGGCCGGCATCACGAAAGGTATATGTGATATGCATGTAATTGATGTGTACCTTACCAGTACTCGTAGTAGCTTCTGGGTATTTGATACCGGTGCGGTTGCTCACATTTGTAACTCAAAGCAGGAGCTGCGGAATAAGCGGAGACTGGCGAAGAACGAGGTGACGATGCGCGTCGGGAATGGTTCCAAGGTCGATGTGATCGCCGTTGGCACGCTACCTCTACATTTACCTACGGGATTAGTTTTAAACCTTAATAATTGTTATTTAGTGCCAGCTTTGAGCATGAACATTGTATCAGGATCTCGTCTAATTTGAGATGGCTACTCATTTAAATCCGAGAATAATGGTTGTTCTATTTATATGAGAGATATGTTTTATGGTCATGCTCCGATGGTGAATGGTTTATTCTTAATGAATCTCGAGCGTAATGCTACACATATTCATAGTGTGAATACCAAAAGATGTAAGGTTGATAATGATAGTCCCACATACTTGTGGCACTGCCGCCTTGGTCACATAGGTGTCAAACGCATGAAGAAGCTCCATGCAGATGGACTTTTAGAGTCTCTTGATTACGAATCATTTGACACGTGCGAACCATGCCTCATGGGTAAAATGACCAAGACTCCGTTCTCAGGAACAATGGAGCGAGCAACCAACTTATTGGAAATCATACATACTGATGTGTGCGGTCCAATGAGTGTCGAGGCTCGCGGTGGCTATCGTTATGTTCTCACCCTCACTGATGACTTGAGTAGATATGGGTATGTCTACTTAATGAAACACAAGTCTGAGACCTTTGAAAAGTTCAAGGAATTTCAGGGTGAGGTTGAGAATCAACGTGACAGGAAAATCAAGTTCTTGCGATCAGATCATGGGGGAGAATACTTGAGTCACGAATTTGGCACACACTTAAGAAAATGTGGAATAGTTTCACAACTCACGCCGCCTGAAACACCTCAGCGTAATGGTGTGTCCGAACGTCGTAATCGCACTCTATTAGATATGGTGCGATCTATGATGTCTCCTACCGATTTACCGCTATCATTTTGGGGCTATGCTTTAGAGACTACCGCATTCACTTTAAATAGGGCTCCGTCGAAATCCGTTGAGACAACACCGTATGAATTATGGTTTGGGAAGAAACCTAAGCTGTTGTTTCTAAAAGTTTGGGGATGCGATGCTTATGTCAAGAAACTTCAACCTGAAAAGCTCGAACCCAAGTCGGAAAAATGCGTCTTCATAGGATACCCTAAAGAAACTGTTGGGTATACCTTCTACCTCAGATCCGAAGGCAAGATCTTTGTTGCCAAGAATGGGTCCTTTCTAGAGAAAGAGTTTCTCTCGAAAGAAATAAGTGGGAGGAAGGTAGAACTTGATGAAGTATTACCTCTTGAACCGGTAAGTGGCGCAGCTCAAGAAAATGTTCCTGAGGTGCCTGCACCGACTAGAGAGGAAGTTGATGATGATGATCATGAAACTTCAGATCAAGTTGCTACTGAAATTCGTAGGTCCACAAGGACATGTTCCGCACCAGAGTGGTACGGCAACCCTGTCTTGGAAATCATGTTGTTAGACAGCGGTGAACCTTCGAACTATGAAGAAGCGATGGCGGGCTCGGATTCCGACAAATGGCTGGAAGCCATGAAATCCGAGATAGGATCCATGTATGAAAACGAAGTATGGACTTTGACTGACTTGACCGTTGATCGGCGAGCCATAGAAAATAAATGGATCTTTAAGAAGAAGACAGACGCGGATGGTAATGTGACCATCTATAAAGCTCGGCTTGTCGCTAAGGGTTATGACAAGTTCAACGGGTTGACTACGATGAGACTTTCTCACCCGTAGCGAAGCTGAAGTCCGTCCGAATCATGTTAGCAATTGCCGCATTCTATGATTATGAGATATGGCAAATGGACGTCAAAACGGCATTCCTTAATGGTTTCCTTAAGGAAGAATTGTATATGATGCAGCCGGAAGGTTTTGTCGATCCTAAGAATGCTGACAAGGTGTGCAAGCTCCAGCGCTCGATTTATGGGCTGGTGCAAGCATCTCGGAGTTGGAACATTCGTTTTGATAAGATGATCAAAGCGTTTGGGTTTATGCAGACTTATGGAGAAGGCTGCATTTACAAGAAAGTGAGTGGGAGCTCTGTAGCATTTCTCATATTGTATGTGGATGACATACTGTTGATGGGAAATGATATGGAATTCTTGGAAAGCATAAAGGCCTACTTGAACAAGTGTTTTTCAATGAAGGACCTTGGAGAAGGTGCTTATATATTAGGCATCAACATCTATAGAGATAGATCGAGACGCCTCATTGGTCTTTCACAGAGTACGTACCTTGACAAGATATTGAAGAAGTTCAAAATGGATCAGTCAAAGAAGGGGTTCTTTCCTGTATTGCAAGGTACGAGATTGAGCATGGCTCAATGCCCGACCACGACAGAAGATAGAGAAAAGATGAGTGTCGTCCCCTATGCCTCGGCCATAGGGTCTATCATGTATGCTATGCTGTGTACCAGACCTGATGTAAACCTTGCCGTGAGTTTGTAGGAAGGTACCAAAGTAATCCTGGCATGGAACACTGGACAACGGTCAAGAATATCCTGAAGTACCTGAAAAGGACTAAGGAAATGTTTCTCGTTTATGGAGGTGACGAAGAACTCGTCGTAAAGGGTTACGTCGATGCTAGCTTCGACACAGATCTGGATGACTCTAAGTCACAAACCGGATACGTGTATATTTTGAATGGTGGGGCAGTAAGCTGGTGCAGTTGCAAGAAAAGCGTTGTGGCGGGATCTACATGTGAAGCGGAGTACATGGCAGCCTCGGAGGCAGCACAAGAAGCAGTCTGGGTGAAGGAGTTCATTACCGACCTAGGAGTCATACCCAATGCGTCGGGCCCCATGACCCTCTTCTGTGACAACACTGGAGCTATTGCCCTTGCCAAGGAGCCCAGGTTTCACAGGAAGACCAGGCATATCAAGCGTCGCTTCAACTCCATTCGTGAAAGTGTTCAAAATGGAGACATAGAGATTTGTAAAGTACAGACGGACCTGAATGTAGCAGATCAGTTGACTAAACCTCTCCCTAGAGCAAAACATGATCAACACCAGAACTGCATGGGTGTTCGATTCAGCACAATGTAACTAGAATATTGACTCTAGTGCAAGTGGGAGACTGTTGGAAATATGCCCCAGAGGCAATAATAAAATGGTTATTATTATATTTCTTTGTTCATGATAATTGTCTATTATTCATGCTATAATTGTATTATCCGGAAATCGTAATACATGTGTGAATACATAGACCACAACACGTCCCTAGTGAGCCTCTAATTGACTAGCTCGTTGATCAAAGGATAGTCATGGTTTCCTGACTATGGACATTAGATGTCATTGATAACGGGATCACATCATTAGGAGAATGATGTGATGGACAAGACCCAATCCTAAGCTTAGCTCAAAGATCGTGTAGTTCGTTTGCTGTAGCTTTTCTGAATGTCAAGTATCATTTCCTTAGACCATGAGATTGTGCAACTCCCGGATACCGTAGGAGTACCTTGGGTGTGCCAAACGTCACAACGTAACTGGGTGACTATAAAGGTACATTACAGGTATCTCCGAAAGTGTCTGTTGGGTTGGCACGAATCGAGACTGGGATTTGTCACTCCGTATGACGGAGAGGTATCTCTGGGCCCACTCGGTAATGCATCATCATAATGAGCTCAATGTGATCAAGTGGTTGATCACGGGATCATGCATTACGGTACAAGTAAAGTGACTTGCCGGTAACGAGATTGAACAAGGTATTGGGATACCGACGATCGAGTCTCGGGCAAGTAACGTACCGATTGACAAAGGAAATTGAATACGGGATTAATTAAGTCCTCGACATCGTGGTTCATCCGATGAGATCATCGAGGAGCATGTGGGAGCCAACATGGGTATCCAGATCCCGCTGTTGGTTATTGACCGGAGAGGCGTCTCGGTCATGTCTGCGTGTCTCCCGAACCCGTAGGGTCTACACACTTAAGGTTCGGTGACGCTAGGGTTGTAGAGATATTAGTATGAAGTAACCCAAAAGTTGTTCGGAGTCCCGGATGAGATCCCGGACGTCACGAGGAGTTCCGGAATGGTCCGGAGGTAAAGATTTATATATAGGAAGTCCAGTTTTGGCCAGCAGGAAGATTTCGGGGGTTACCGGTATTGTACCGGGACCACCGAAAGGGTCCCCGGGGTCCACCGGATGGGGCCACCTATCCCGGAGGGCCCCATGGGCTGAAGTGGCGTGGGAACCAGCCCCTGATGGGCTGGTGCGCCCCACCCAAGGTCCCAAGGCGCCTAGGGTTGGAAACCCTAGGGGGCCGTTGCCCCCCGAGGGGGCATGCACCCCCTGGTTGGAAACCCTAAGGGGGCCGTTGCCCCAGGGGCCGCCCCCCTTTTAGATGGGATCTCCAAGGGGGCATGCGCCCCCCTAGCCCCTATATATAGTGGAAGGGAGGGAGGGCAGCCGCACCTTGCTCTTGGCGCCTCCCTCTCCCTCTGTAACACCTCTCCTCCCCGCTTGTGCTTGGCGAAGCCCTGCCGGGATCCTGCTGCATCCATCACCACGCCATCGTGCTGCTGGATCTTCATCAACCTCTCCTTCCCCCTTGTTGGATCAAGAAGGAGGAGACGTCTTCCCAACCGTACGTGTGTTGAACGCGGAGGTGCTGTCCGTTCGGCACTTGGTCATCGGTGATTTGGATCACGGCGAGTACGACTCCATCATCCCCGTTCACTTGAACGCTTCCGCTCGCGATCTACAAGGGTATGTAGATGCACTCCTATTCCCCTCGTTGCTAGAATACTCCATAGATTGATCTTGGTGATGCGTATAAATTTTTTAATTTCTTCTACGATCCCCAACAATTTTTACTGTATCCGGCGTGACGATTATCGTCTCGCATAGTGGCGCGCCCTCGTGATCCGTAGATCGATCTTGCGTCTTTTGCTTTGTCCTCCAATACATCTCGCAGGTCTGGCGTATTTCCCCATGCCTTTTTATTTGAATGACGTCGGGGTGCGGGCTGAGTTTTTGGCTGGAATGCCTCTCTGTTGCGGCCACGAGGTGGCCGATCAGCCGCGTCATACACCGGGGATGTGGGTTTCGGTGCTTCCTCCTCCAGTCGGGGTAGCAACCTGCACTTTGGGTAACCCTTGGAGGGGCGTTCGAGTTTATATTCCTCGGCCGCCAAGACTTCAGTCCATCTGTCAGCTAGCAAATCTTGATCAGCTTGAATCTGCTGCTGCTTTTTTAAGGCTATTTGCCGTGGCTATAAGACGGCGCTTGAAGCGCTCTTGTTCGACGGGATCCTCTGGCACGACGAATTCGTCATCGTTGAGGCTTGCCTCGTCTTCGGAGGGAGGCATGTAATTATCATCCTCCGCCTCTCCATCTGCCGCTCTCTAAGGAGGGCTGGCCTTTTCATCCTCCTGCTCTAAATTTTGCTGGAGGGGATTGTTGTTGCCTTCGGCACTGTCCGGAGTGCTATTATCTCCGGTGCCGGTATCACCACTTTTGACTTGGCGGGACTTAGAGCGGCGCCGCTATCGCCAGCGCTTGGGTTGCTTCTTGGAGGGGTCATCCTCCGGTGTCCCGTCGCCATTGCCTTCTTTGGGTGTATCCACCATGTATATGTCATATGATCAGGTGGCTGCCCAGTGCCCTGTGGGCAGTGATTCCTCTTCGCCTCCCACATCGTCGTCCATACCGTCGATGTCTTCGGAGTCGAAGTCGAGCATGTCGGTTAGGTCATTGACAGTGGCTACTAAGTGGGTGGTGGGTGGGCGGCGAATTTCTTCGTCATCCGCATCCCAATCCTGCCGGACGTAGTTCGGCCAGGACTCTCCTAACAAGGAGAGAGACCATAATGAGTTCAGTATGTCGCCAAAGGGCTAGTGCTGAAAAATATCCGCGGAGGTAAACTCCATGATCGGCGCCCAATCGGATTCGACAGGAACGGGCGCAGGCGGTTCGGAGTCCGTGGCCGGAGAAGGATCCGGCAGTTTGGCAACACGGCTCTCGTGAAGAGTAAGGTCGATATTTGGCTCGATCGCCGCCGAGGATACGGCCTCCGTGGCGGGGTCTATCCACCCGTCTCTGGATGGCGCAACCGGTTCCGAATTGAGGGTCGGAGCAGCTGCCGGTGCGATTTCTCGAACACTGTCCGATGGTAGAGCTAAATCATACTCATCGTGACCGCGTGGCGCACAAGGCAGGGGCTGGAATCCGTCGAAGATCAAGTCTCCGCGGATATCGGCCGTGTAGTTTAAGCTTCCAAACCTGACCTGGTGGCCAAGGGCGTAACTTTCAATCTGCTCCATATGACCAAGCGAGTTGGCCCGCAGTGCGAAGCCGCCGAACATAAAGATCTGTCCGGGGAGAAAAGTCTCACCCTGGACTGCATCGCTATCGATGATCGTAGGAGCCACAAGCCTAACGACGACGACACATAGGAACTCTCAATGAAAGCACCAATGTCGGTGTCAAAACCGGCGGATCTCGGATAGGGGGTCCCGAACTGTGTGTCTAAGGCGGATGGTAACAGGAAGCAGGGGACACGATGTTTTAGCCAGGTTCGGGCCCTCTTGATGAAGGTAAAACCCTACGTCCTTCTTAATTTATTCTTGATGATATGAGTATTACAAGAGTTGATCTACCACGAGATCGGAGAGGCTAAACCCTAGAAGCTAGCCTATGGTATGATTGTATGTTGTCCTACGGATTAAAATCCTCCGGTTTATATAGACACCAGAGGGGGCTAGGGTTACACAAGGTCGGTTACAAAGGAGGAGATATCCATATCCGTACTGCCTAGCTTGCCTTCCACGCCAAGTAGAATCCTATCCGGACACGAGACGAAGTCTTCAACCTTGTATCTTCATAGTCCAACAGTCCGGCCAAAGAATATAGTCCGGCTGTCCGGAGACCCCCTAATCCAGGACTCCCACAGCCGCCCTTGCGGGCGGCTGGCAGAGCCATCGTTCTAGGCGGATAGAGGCTGGCATGCCGGCCAGCTCTTCGGAGGTCTCCAACGATGACCCCACAATGAAGACATGCTCTGACGACGTCTCTGTGCCGAAGCGTTGGAAATGCCCTTATAGTGAGATCCATGCCAAACAAAATGGTCATTCATTTTTGTTTCTTACATGTTATTTCGAGACCTAGCCACACTCTTAGGCCTTTTCCAATGCACCGGTGCTTACATGAGGTGCTAAGCACATAAAAAGTTTAGCAACTAAAATTTTCAATGCATGGGTGCCAACTTATTGTAGCTAAGCATACTTCATTTAATGATTTAGCAACTATATATAATTCATGCATTAGTGGATTTTTTTCATTTAAATGTTTTGCCTAGATTCACGCGCTTGGCATTGTTCTCACATGATTACTATACTCATCTCTATCCTCTTAATTACGCTGCCACATCGGATTTTTTGTCTACATGACAGCCTTAGCACATGTACAAAATGAAGCACTGGGAGGGGCCTTAGTTAATTGCAACGAGAAATGATTCAGACCGACGGATACTTTTGACCACATCATGCAATCGGGGAGATAGATGATCATCAGCATGCATGCGTGTCGCAGATTTGGTCATTTGGTGCAATTCTTTACCCATCCATCCATGCATCCATCCTTTGGCGCGATGCATGCTTGCAGTTGCAGTTGTCAGTATACATGTCCGTCGTCCTGTTCCTTTGGGAAAGTTGGAAGCTACTTCACCGAAGGTAGGCGGCCTCTCCTTTTCCCTTCAAGTCTGTGAGCGAGAGCGATTACGACGCTAGCTAAATTACCACTACACTACTGCCATTTTTAAAGCAAACAAATTAAAAGGGCAAGGATGGAAATACTCTTTGGTTCCTGAGTGTATATATACACATCATATGGAGATTTTTTTTAATAATTAAAAAAAGTAAACAGGTTTTTTCATAATAAACTTGACTTTCTTTTGCACTAGTACATAATTTTCATGAATAGAAAACCAGTGTTGACTTCAGGGCAAAAAACAAATTTTATTTGCTATAGGTCACTATTCATACTATTTTAACCGAAATTTTATCTTTTCTGAAAAGAAGTCAAAGAGATTTTCTTTTGTGAATTATTTTTTATCAGTACAATGGAAGGTCAGGTCTATTCATACTATTTTGAGTACTATTTTTTCTTTTCATAAAGAGTGTATATACACGTAGACCAAAAGTTCCCTTCCGCCAGGGGATCATATTCATATCATAGTCGCGCTGAGTTTCGTCTGGCAAAACATGTCGCCCGGATCGTCGATGCAAGTTTGTCGGTTACGACCGATGCGTGCTTTCATACGTAGTGCGTCGACCATCAGTACACAACCTACGTACTCCAGCAGTATACCGATTAGTGGACGACTACCAGCCTCTAGTACACTAGCTAGCTCGTACTCGACCTAATTTTCAAGATGGAGACTGAACATGCATGTGAATAGTTCATCTCAACCAAGCTAAGGGCCAATCGCCCCCCTCCCCAACTTCTTCCAGAATCGTCATTTTTTTACAATCCTATCTAGTTAAGGTCTAATTAGCTAGTCATATTACTCATCTACTACTCGAACTCTACTGTGTTAGGTGTACTACTGGCCTGTATATTTAGTATACTCCTTCATTGCCGACAGACTCCAGTGCATAAATTAACAACACGAGGCAGAGGTAGGCTTATTAATTATTTCATAATAGCTATGTGTAAGTCATCTGAATTTAAAATTTAGGTCAGTCAATTTTTGTGTGAAGGAAAGAACAATTAGAGGGAAGGAATGAGCTCACCAGGGAAGACCTCGGTATCCATGTTTGGGTGGCAGGATACCCCATTATCTATCTTAGGATGTGTGTGTTGGTGGTGATGGGGGGGGGGGGCGGGGCGTTGATAACCGGTCATCGTCAGGGTTAGCAGGCGATGGTGGAGGACGGCGATAGCCACTGCAGTGTACTTGCAGTCAAGGGGGGGGGGGGGGGCAGTGAGGCGTCCGCGATGGCGCCGGCGGCCGTGGATGGCAGAGGCCGGCGGTTAGGTCGGTTCCAGCTGCGGCTTGGGATTTACTCGTGGTAGAAGATGATCAGGGAAACTGTTAAGAGGTAGAAGAATGCATCTACATTGTTGGTTCAGCACCTAAAGGTTGAAAATGATTGACCGACCCTAATTTTTTTTTCAGTCGACTTAACCCTAGCCTTTCCCTAATTATTTCAGGAGAGTGGGACTAGATCGTGTACTAGTATATATGTGCTGATTCCGTGTAACACACACGTCCAAGGACCAAATTTAATCGATTAGCTTCCACGCAAGTGGACGTCCCTGTATCAAAAAGATCCTGCCAGAAACTTTTACGTGAGCCCTCATCTTGACTTGCCTCCTCCAGAAAGGAAAACAGAACAGAAGAAAGGGCAGAATAAGGGCATCTCTAGCCGTTGGCTCTTCAGAAGGGGCAAAAAATTGCCCCCTGCGACGCACCGGCGCTAAACCGCGCACTGGGGGCGTGATGCCCCCAGTCGCGGCCCCCCACGGGTTTTTAAAATGTTTAAATTCGGCGCAAACACAACGCAAACACGGGCGCGTTCGTTCAAATTTAAACATATTTTACAAAAAAAAGGAAAAAAAAACTACAGCGGGCTACCTCCGCCGTCTCCCTCGCCGCCCGCCTCGCCGCCCCGCCCGCCCACGCGGTTTTACATACCGAGGAGGCCGTAGAACCGCGTGTAGTCACCGTCGTCGTCGTCGTCATCGTCGCCCCCGCCTACGCCTCCGCCGTCCCTGCTGCATCCCTCCCCCGGTTGGCGCGGTGGGTTGGACGGTCCGGGGGCGTAGTCGTTGTCGCTATCGAGGACGACGACACGGTCCTCGTCTTCGCGCCCACGTTTGCGGGCGGCGATCTCCTCCAGGGCCCGGCGCTGCCGGATCATCTCCTCGCGCAGGTAGTCGTCGCGCGACCACCGCATGGCGTCCTCGTCGGAGAAGCCGCGCCGGGCTATCTCCTCGTACTTCGGGGGGAGGCTGGCCTCCACCTTGGGCTCGACGAGGGCGCCGGAGCTGCGGGTGCGCGCGCTGACAGGCGTGTCCTGGGGCTCCGGCTTGACGGGGCGGAGGTGGAGGCAGGGAGAGCCGCCGGAGCTGCGGGTACGCGTGCTGATGACAGGCGTGTCCTGGGGCTCCGGCTTGACGGGGCGGAGGTGGAGGCAGGGAGAGCCGCCGGATGAGGAGGAGGACACCCCGGTCTCCGTGCGCCTTGGCGTCCAGGAGCTTCCCCGGCGGCGGCGTGAGGAGGACGGGGGAGAGGGGTACTCGAGGCGCGGCGTGTTGCCGCCCTCGATGTACTCGAGGACGGACTCCAACGTGTGCCCGGACACGCCCCACCACCGACGCCGGCCGGCGGCGTTGAACCTGCCGGAGGGCACGACGCGTTGGTGGCCTCGAGCTGCTCGCCATGCCGGCGGCGGAAGTACGGCTCTCAGATTGGGCTGTCGGGGACGTACCGGGGCCCCTCCCTCGCCGCACGCGGCAGGGACGAGCGGATGCGTGCGATCTCCGCGCGCCGCGTCGCGCCGGTGGGTACCGGGGGCACCGGCACGCCGCCGACGCTGATCCTCCACGCCCCGGGCACCCGCATGTCCGGCGGGACCGGATACTCGGCCTCGAAAAGGAGGCGAGCCTCGTCCTCGTGCAGATGACGGCTCCCGAATCCGTTCGCCGCCGCGCCGTTGCCTGGGAAACGCTCGGCCATGCTTTCTCAACTGGTGACGGCGAGAGGAGGAAAGGGGGAGAAATGAGCGCGTCGTCGGTGGATGATCGGGGTGAGTCCCTCCGGCGCGCTTGCAGTCGGCTTTTATAGGCGAAGACGCCGCGTGGTAGGCTTGGCCGGCGCGTTACGTGTGGCGTGAGTGCGTGGCGGCCGAGGGACGCGTCGCCCAGCCTTCACTGCGCCGCCCGTGAGGCACCAATGAAGGCTGACCGGCGCGGCAGCGCGCGGCAGCTTTGGTATTGATTCGCCGCAGGAAACGAGGCGATGAGGACGACGAAGTTGCGAGAAGAGAGTAGAGTCGCTGGCGCGGCGGACCCACGGCTCTTCGCGCCAAAAACGATTCGCCCGGCGCCCCCGAGCGACCCCCAGCGCGCCGGGTTCGGGTTGGGTCCGCCGGCGCCAATTTCAGCCCTAGCCGGCGAAAATTGGGCTCTTGAGGGCGCGACTGTACCGATTTTTTGGCGCCGGCGGACGAAAACACGCCTGGGAGGCTTTTTTGGGGGCGCGGCTGGAGATGCCCTAAGCATCTTGTCGTCCGACTCTGGCTCTGGCTCCCCTTTGAAGTTATGCAAGCATCAAGGGCAGAGCTAGACTAATCACACACACAGATATAAGGATACAATACTCCATGGATCATAGTCTCGATGAGGACATATCAACTTTAACAGTTAATCATGAATTCGAGTTATTTTTAAGGAGAATTATGGAGAGGTGCATGCATGTGCAGGTGCACTAGGCCGTTGGCGTCGCAACGGATGGCGTGATGTGCACTTGTCGTGCATGAGTAACACGCATGATTGATTCGTTTGGTATACAATGGCCGGAGGAGAGCTTGTTGTTCAAGTCATGCATGCATGGAAATTAATAAATTAAACCAAGCCGTGCACTAATTAATTAAGCTGGCAGCCTAGCTAGCCCACCCAATCTAGGCTGCCATTTTCATGGTAGTGCCAGCTAGCTAGCACAGTACTGTTTCTTTAGGCTATCTCTTGCTTGTTCACAGAATTGATTCGGTGTATAGTACTGGTTGATTAAGGTAAGTGATTTGATTTGGGTTCTATGATGTCATATAGAAGAACATTGTGCAACTGTTATGAGATCCTTTACTTTGTTTTCTTCTACCTCTGAAGTTCTCTTGCTATTGACATATTTGAATGGAAATAAATGCACATGTTTTCACAACAGGGTTGCTTGCTTTTGCTGACGGTTTTATTAACAATGATGCATGCAATAGAAAGGGAATCATTTTGGTGGTGAATGAGCTTACCGACTAATAATTCAGTGATTGATTTCTCAACGGTTCCAGCTCCTTTTCTCCGAACCTGGCCAGTAATTGGTCTTGATTTGATATATGCACAGATCGAGAATACTTGCCATAAAGTGTACCTCGTAGTATAAAATGTTATGGTGTTAGTACTAGTTCATCACACAGCACCGTTTGATTGTACGAAACGATTGGTTGATTAATTTCCTGGTGAACCAAATGGTGGCACCTCAAATCCAAGGTCCCCATAATGCATGCATCACTCGGAGCCATCACTACTAGGAAAGGGCTATACATAGGATTGATACTAATGGCGCATCATGAAAGCAGTGCGCCACTACTATATACTAATGGCGCACCGGTTGGTGATGCGTCATTAGTGTCTCCATACTAATGGTGCACCAGAAATAGGGTGCGCCACTAGTATTAATTTTTTTCCCATTTTTCCATACAAACTAATGGCGCATCAGGTCGAAGTGCGCCATTACTAGTTCTAACTAGTAATGGCGCACCAGGCAGACAGTGCGCCATTACTGTAAAAAAAATTATTCTTTTCTTTTGCAAAACTACTAATAGCGCACCGTTTCACAGTGCGCCATTACTAGTTTAAACTAGTAATGGCGCACTATTACCCGGTGCGCCATTAGTATATATATTTATTTATTTATTACTTTTTTGCAAAACTACTAATGGCGCATCACCTGTCGGTGCGCCATTAGTAACCAGGGTTACTAATGGCGCATTTGCTGGTGGTGCGCCATTAGTAACCTGGGACCCCAACAAGATATTTTAGACAGCCCCACACCTACCCACTCACTTTCCCCACTTCATTCCCTCCACCTCCTTCTCCAAGCTTTCGGCTGCCTCCTCCTCCTCACCTCATTTCCATCATAGATTCATCAAAATTAAGTGGTGAAATTACCTTTTTTTGATAGGTAAGTAAGGGGAAAGCTATCTTCATGATATAGATCTACTTTTTTTTCTCCCTAGCTCGCTCCAACAACGTGCACATGCACTTTTTGTGGCCTAACTAGATCTATGTATGTTTGTGGTGTTGCATGTGTTTGTGGTGTTGCATATATGTTTGTGTTTGAAGGTACCGGTATTTGAAATGCGATAGTTGCCAATATTTTGCCGGAATGTTTTGATTCATTTCCGTTTCGGCGAGAATTTTGGCACTATGCATTCTTTTTGGTCCTATTTTTAGGTAAGGTCATGCCAAATTTTTTCTTGGTTCTAAAATATCGTTTTGCTCTACCCCGCAGGCGACCATGGTCCGCACGATGACTGAAGGCATCGTGAATAGGTTTTTTAGCTCCGCGAAGGCCGAGATGCTTCAAAAGAACGAGACGGAGATAAGATGTCCGTGTCGAAGATGCAAGCTGAAGAGCCTTATTGCGGACCCGGATTCCGGGCAGGTGCGGGACCACCTGCTCTTGCGTGGTTTCATGAATGGCTATCGGTGGTAAGGTGATGAAGATGACTACGAAGTCGTCCATGGGGGCCGGACAAGAAATGAGGAAGGGCAACAAGACAAGTACCACCGCGGCGAGGGCGGGCGAGAAGGCGAAGAATCTCCAGGACATGATCACGACGGTGATGCTGTACACAATCATCATGTAGAAGATGTCGTACATGATGATGAGGAAGATCAAGACGAAGGGCATGATCATGAAGATGAAGATGCCGGAGCAGACGACGATGGAGGCTGGGTGCAGGACCCTCATATTCAAGAGCTGCTTCTCAAGCAGACGGATAACGCAAGAGCTGCCGCCCGAGAGAAAGCCAAGCTGGATCAACTGGAGATAGACGCGGTTACTCCATTGTATGAAGGATGCAGGCCCGAGGATACCCGCCTGAAAGTAACGCTCATGGCTCTGGAGATGAAGGTAAAATACAAAATGACCGACGCATGCTTCGACGAGAACATATCATTCTGGCACGAACGTCTTCCCAAGGGGAACAAGTGCCCGACCAGTTTCGAGGAGGCGAAGAAAATCGTGTGTCCTCTGGATTTACCGCACGTGAAATACCATGTGTGCATGAACAATTGTATCATTTATCGGGACGAGCACGCGGAGTCTACCATATGTCCGGTGTGTGGCGTCACTCGATACAAGAAGAGGAAGAAAGCTCCTCGAAAATCGGTGTGGTACTTTCCGATCACTCCTCGTCTGCAGCGGTATTTCGCGGACCCTAAGGTAGCAAAGCTCCTGCGTTGGCACGCGGATAGGGAGGAAAAGAAGCGGGAAGATGACGGAAATGATCCGGAGATAAATAAAAAAGACAAGATGCTGAGTCACCCTAAGGATGCGAGCCAGTGGCAAGCGTTGAACTTCGAATACCCAGAATTTGAGAAGGATCCAAGGAACATCGTGCTGGGCGCGAGCACCGATGGAGTCGATCCGTTTGGCAGCCAGAGAAGCACACATAGCACCTGGCCTGTGTTTGTGTGGATGTACAACCTTCCCCCCTGGTTGTGCATGAAGAGGAAGTACATTCACATGAGTATGCTAATTGAAGGGCCGAAACAACCAGGGAACGACATCAATCTGTATCTGGGGCTGCTGAAGGAGGAGCTAGACACGCTGTGGAAAACGCCAGCCAATACGTGGGACGCCGCAGAGAAAGAATATTTCCCTATGAGAGCCGCACTGCTCACGACGGTGCACGACTATCTCGGTTACGGATATCTCACGGGGCAGGTAGTCCACGGATTTTCTGGATGCGTAAGGTGCATGGATGACACAACGTATCACCAGCTAGATAGAGATCCCGGGTCTTCGAAAACCGTGTTCATGGGACATCGAAGGTGGCTTCGCGACGATGACCCGTGGAGGAAACGCAAGGATCTGTTCGATGGTGAAACCGAACCCCGAAAACGCCCGTGTACGAGGAGCGGTGAGGAAATAGACGAGCTGTTGAAAAATTGGAAAGACTGCCCACTGCTGGGAAAGAAGCAAAAGGCGCCAGAGCCGGGAAAGAAGCGAAAGGCGCCAGAGCCGCTCCTGAAGGTATGGAAAACGAGGTCTGTTTTCTGGGACTTGCCGTACTGGAAGATCCACCGTGTGCCTCACAGCCTTGATGTCATGCATATCACGAAGAACGTGTGCGAGAGTCTGCTTGGTACCCTGCTCAACATGCCAGAGAGGACCAAAGATGGGCCGAAAGCAAGGGCAGACTTGAAATCAATGGGCATCAGGTAGGAGCTTCACGCTAATGATGATGATGATGATGATGAGGCGAAGCAGGACACAGAAAGTCGTCACAAAGGCAAAAAGGCCAAGAAGACCGGAAATGACTACCCTCCCGCGTGCTTCACTCTAAGTCAGGAGGAGATCGAGCAGTTTTTCACCTGCCTCCTAGGAGTAAAACTTCCTTACGGTTACGCGAGGAGGATAAGCAGATACCTAGACCCAGCGAAGCAGAAGTTCAGCGGGATGAAGTCTCACGACTGTCACGTGCTGATGACACAGATACTTCCAGTTGCAATCCATGGGATCATGGACGCGCACGTCCGTGAAACGCTATTTGGCCTATGCAACTTTTTCAACGTCATCTCTCGGAAGTCGATTGGCGTGAGGCAACTCAAAAGGCTACATGAAGAGATCGTGGTGATACTATGCGAGCTTGAGATGTACTTCCCGCCCGCATTCTTCGACGTTATGGTGCATCTGCTGGTCCATATCGTGGAGGATATCATCCAACTCGGGCCGACGTTCCTGCACAGCATGATGCCGTTCGAAAGGATGAATGGTGTCATCAAAGGATACGTTCGCAACATGTCACGTCCAGAGGGAAGTATAGCCAGGGGCTTTCTGACCGAAGAGTGCATCTCCTACTGCACGAATTATCTAGGCATCGAGAACCCCATTGGTCTGCCCGTCAATAGGCACCTCGGCAGGCTCGCTGGATGGGGTCACCGTGAGGGTCTCCGCGAAATGCATGTCGACTTCGAGGGTCGACTCGCCGACTTTGAAAGAGCAAACCTAGTCGCACTACAACACATAGACGTGGTCGATCCTTGGGTGGTAGAGCACAAAACCTTTATTGAGAAGACGTACAATGACCGAGGCCAACAGAGGGCGGACGGAGATATACTCAAAGAGCACAACTCATGTTTCACGCGTTGGTTCAAGCAGAAGCTTCTGTCGTACCCTTTACATGAGGATTCTTCCATGGAAGAACAACTCATATTCGCCTTGTCACAGGGCGCCGAGCACAACCTGATGACCTATGAGGCATACGATATCAACGGCTACACATTCTACACCGAGGACAAGGACATGAAGAGAGATGGTTATCAGAACTCCGGGGTAACGATGGAATCCTACACCGGTAACGACAAGGACAGATACTACGGAAGGATCGAGGAGATCTGGGAGCTGAGCTACGCTGGAGAGAAGGTCCCGATGTTCCGTGTCAGATGGGCCAAGAGCGTCCTAAAAGAAGACCGGTATTTCACCACCATGGTTATACCCGAAGCCAAATCCAAGACCGCGGGCGCAAACGTCACCGCGAAAAATGAGCCATGGGTACTGGCTTCCCAAGTGGACCAATGCTTCTTCATTACCGACCCGTCAAAACCCAGTCGTGTTGTCGTGAGGTGAGGCAAAAGGAAGATCATCGGAATGGATGGAGTAGCCAATGAGCAAGACTTCGACAAGTACGGCGACCCGAAGATCGAACATGACGACGACGATGAAGTAGCAGCAGACACCACAAGAAGAAGCAGGACCACCCTACCTAAAGGACGTCCGTTCCACAGAAGAACTCCATTTGCGAAAAAGAAGGGCAAGAAGATTGTGAACAGATAGCTAGCTAAGATCGATTGTATTTAAATCGTAGTCTTCATTTCTCGATTGTATTTCATGGGCATTTTTTGATATCATGAATATTTTTAAATTTCATGGGCACTTTTTGAATTCATGAGGACACTTGATCTCGATCCCCCTCCATCTCGATCTCGATTCCCCCTCCATCTCGATCTCGATCCCCCTCCATCTTTTTGATTTGAACATATTTTTTAAAAAAATATTACTTTTTTTATAAAAAAATATTAATGTTATGATTTAAACAAGTTTGAACATATTTAAACACAAATAAATATAAAAAACAGCATTTAAAATGCATAAAAAAATATTAGGGAGCTTAGGAATCAAACCCAGGACCTCCTGGTGTGTGTGCTGCGTGCTGACCAGTCGGGCTAGTGGGTGGGTTCTGTTGTAGATAGGGTTAGATTGTAGATATGGCTAGTGGGCTAGATTAAAACAAAATTCTAATGGCGCACCGAGGGGTGGTGCGCCATTAGAATAGTCGTACTTATGGCGCACGAGGGGGTGGTGCGCCATTAGAAAGCTTCCCCCCACACTAAATCCCCAATCTCTCTAATCTCTCCCCTGCCTCATCGATCTCACCCGCTGCCCCCCGTGTTCGCCGTCCCCCTCGCCGCCCCCCTCGCCTCCTTCGCCGTCCCCGAGCAGCGTGGCCAGTCCGGACCAGGAAGGAGTGCCCTGACGGGCTGGGAAGCTGCTGCTGCCAAGTGACTCTCGAGGAGGACCGCCGCACCGACCAACCTCCTTGCTCATGCCACCCGAACCCGCCCGCCTCTCCCCGACGCCGGCGCGCTAGCCAGCAGGTGAGTGAGGCGACCCTACCCCAATCCCATCTCCTAGTTGCCGCGGCCTCGCCTGGCACTCCGAGCAATCCGTAAGCGCCGCCCGCCCCAACACTCCCCCCTCCCTCCTTCTTCCCCAGCCCGCCCTGCTGCGTATTCGTGCCGAATCCGTCCCCTGCTCCTCCGGGCCTGCGAAATCAGAGCAGATTTATACTGGTCGTGTGTTGATTGAATGCCATGGCTGCGCTCTGACGCGATGCGTAGGTGGGTGGGCTGGCGCGTGAAAGGGCGGATGCGGCCATGTGATTAGTTGCCGTGTTGATGCGCAGGTGCCAGGGCATGATCGGTACAGCGTGTAGCTGGGGGCAGGGTGCGATCCATGGATCTCTATGTGTGTTCTTCCATGTTTATAGTGGGGAAAACCTAAGACCTAGCCATGTCATTTTGGACTAAGTTAGGGCTCCCTGTGGCTGTTGGTGTTACCTGCAGTGGTGGAGGATCTTGTATTCACAATGTTGGTTCAGTACTCTGTATTATGCTGTCGAAGCCGGAGTCTGTGTTTTTCTATAACAAAAACATGTGAGGCATGCCTGCTATTTACTTGAGCAACAAATGGGAACTGAGTTTGCTTTTGGACAGCCCTTTGATGTCTAGTGCAGTGAGTATCCTTGTTATAGTTAGAATTTAGTATAGCATGGCTACAGATTGCCTTGGTTTTTGGGTAAACTGAGAATTTTATGCATTTTTGTTGAGCTGCTAGTCAGTTCTTGGGGATTACATGCCTGCATTTATGTGGGGCATATGGCCATAAAGTAACTATTCCATCAAATTGTGAGCTTAATATATTTTACTTGAGCTGGTCAGTATTATCACACTATTCGTAACCGTCAATGCGACTCAATGATCAGGTGTGCAATAAACGTATATTTTGTCTTTTAGGTGAGGTATAGAATGAAGGATGAGTAGGAAACCTGTTGGCTCTTCTTGATGTATCTGGCCGCAAAGAAAAATGGAAACCTATACTTGTGACACTATGTGGTTGTACATAAATCTGGTTTGCTTCATTAAATAAAACATTATTGGCAAGTGCACTCTTGTTACTCCTAGGTATCTACAAATGAGTAGATGAATATTTGTTACTCCAAGAATGTGAACACTTGGTCCATATTAATTTGCAGTGAACATACATTTTCACTGTTCTTATATTATTTGCTTGATGTCAGATTATGCTATGAGGATATTAGTCTAAGCCCAGTCTTGGATGCATTGTTTTATCCTGCGGTGCTTAAACCGGTTCTGAAAATTATCTAGTTTGACCTGTACTTGTCCAGCTATCATAATCTATTCTTTGACCATGGCAGTAGCTGGCATTTTGTTATGATAATTTCAGTATATATATTACCGTCCTTTGCTGATCTCGTTGGATTTTCAATTCACACGCAACTCTTCGACGAAGTCTCCTCCAGGTAATATATGTCTCATGCTTTCTAAAGAGTACTAGTATACTGACTAAACTATCCACTTGCTATGCTTAGCTGCTCTATTGTCTGAATCGTGACACTTTGCCAGCTGAAACTTGCCTATCACACTGTCGCTGCATTGCTCAACTAAAAACACAAATATTTGTAGTTTTTGCCTGTCATAATGCAACTAAGCATACTAGTCTCAACTAAGCATACTAGTTTTTTGTAGTGAGACAGTAAGATAGTGAGATAGTAAGAAGGAAACTTCCCAGATTATGTAGAAAGAAAATACTTGGTTTGACAGCAAGTACCATGACATGAATCAAAAAACATATACGGTGGGAAAAATAAAATGGCAGAAACCTGGGAGGTTCTGGTTTGCTGTATCTCCACCAGTTTGGGTTGGTGAATGTGGATGATTTTTTTATCCTGTGAACTCATTGTACTGCTACAAGAATTTGGTATCATCATGGTGTAATTTTGTTAACATTCTGGTTTAGTTAGATAGTGGCTACACTAATCTAGAGTGATACAATTTTCCTTCCCATTTGGTATCATCATGTCCAGTGTTTAGTTGAGACTATACAGTGGACATCCTTACTCTCTAGGCGGTTAAGCCCAATAAAGAGAGACGAGGCTCTGATACCAATTGAAAGATCGTGGATGTCGCCTAGAGGGGGGGTGAATAGGCGTTTTAAAATAATTACGATTTAGGCTTGAACAAATGCAGAATAAACCTAGCGGTTAGTTTGTCAAGCACAAAACCTAAAACAACTAGGCTCACCTATGTGCACCAACAACTTATGCTAATCAAGATAAGCAACTATGTGATAGCAAGATATATGACAAGAAACAATATGGCTATCACAAAGTAAAGTGCATAAGTAAAGAGCTCGGGTAAGAGATAACCGAGGCACGCGGAGACGACGATGTATCCCGAAGTTCACACCCTTGCGGATGCTAATCTCCGTTTGGAGCGGTGTGGAGGCACAATGCTCCCCAAGAAGCCACTAGAGCCACCGTAATCTCCTCACGCCCTCGCACAATGCAAGATGTCGTGATTCCACTAAGGGACCCTTGAGGGCGGTCACCGAACCCGTACAAATGGCAACCCTTGGGGGCGGTCACCGAACCCGTACACTTTGGCAACCCTTGGGGGCGGTCACCGGTACCCGTCAAATTGCTCGAGGCGATCTCCACAACCTAATTGGAGACCCCGACGCTTGCCCGGAGTTTTACACCACAATGATTGAGCTCCGAACAACACCAACCGTCTAGGGCGCCAAGGCACCCAAGAGGAACAAGCTCTAGGGTGCCCAAACACCCAAGAGTAATAAGCTTCTCAAACTTCACTTCCACGTATCACAGTGGAGAACTCAAACCGATGCACCAAATGCAATGGCAAGGGCACACGGAGTGCCCAAGTCCTTCTCTCTCAAATCCCACCGGAGCAACTAATGCTAGGGAGGGAAATGAGAGGAAGAACAAGACGGAGAACACCAAGAACTCCAAGATCTAGATCCAAGGGTTTCCCCTCACATAGAGGAGAAAGTGATTGGTGAAAATGTGGATCTATATCTCCTCTCTCTTTTCCCTCAAAAACTAGCAAGAATCCATGGAGGGAGTGAGAGTTAGCAAGCTCAAAGAAGGTCAACAATGGGGGCAAAACAAGCTCAAGAGATAGGGAACCATTGGGGAAGAAGACCCCCTTAAATAGGTCCCCACGAATCTGCCCGTTATGTACAGAATAACATAGGAGCGGTACAACCTCTATGAGCACCGGTACAACCGGTAACAGGCAATAAGCGGTACAACCGGCCCACAACCGCCCAACAACCGCACCACAACAGAGACCAGTCCGGTGGTAGAGCGGTACATGACCGGTACAACCTCCGGACCAATTCTGGAGTGGTACAACCGCTCCAAACACCAGTTGTACCGGTCAAGCGCTACAACCTCTCCATGGGGCGGTACAACCTCTCTGTGTAAAACAGGCAAAATCAAAACAGCCACAACTTTCGCATACGAGCTCCGAATTCAACTAAACCAAGTTTGTTGGAAAGCTAACGACAAGGGTAACACAATCTTGAGAGAAATATCAATAAGAAGCAAATGAGAAAAGGACCATAATAAAATGGTGAGAACCCTTCCTTGGAAAAGACCGGTAAAACCTCCAGCACCGAAAACATCATAGAAGATGCATGTGAACTCCGTTTTCGATGAACTCAAGCTTGTCATCAAGATGACCATAAGCTCTAAGACTCACAAATGGAACCAAACAAGAACCAAGAAATATGATGCAAGGATGCAATGGTTTGAGCTCTCGACGAATGATACGATCAAGCTACTCCCTAGAGAGCCCCCCTTGATAGTACGGCAAGCGATCCTACAACCCGGTCTCCCAACAACCACTATGAGACCGGTAAAATAGAAAACCTATCAAGGGCAAATCTTTGCCTTGCACATAGTTCACTTGAGCTAGATGATGACAATCTTGACTTCCTCAAGTTGGACTACCTTTCTTGATTGTGTTGGCTCGATGAAGACTAGTTGATTGCTCCCCCATACTCCACTATGGGTGAGCCACTCTTTGGCACATCTTCAAAATTCCATTGACACCACAATGGACGGCAAGCTTCAAGCTTGATTGCTCCCCCATACTCCATTATGGGTGAGCCACTCTTTGAGTTGCTCCACTTGAACTTGCACACTGCAAACTTGATGATGATCACCACTTGATGTCATCCTCCATGGGTTGTATGAGATCTTCCTCTTGACGCAAGACCATGGAAACATACCTAACCCCACAAAGAACTCTCACGTATACCATGGGTTAAATCACAAAGCGTAATGGACAATGCTTACCATACCATGGGATCACTTGATCCCTCTCGGTACTTCTTCTACGCTTTGTGAGTTGATCAACTTGATTCACTCTTGACTTAGTCTTGATCAACATTGAATCTTTCCAACTCTCTTCATTTGGATGATGTCTTGAAGGTAAACATGAATGATCACACCATCTTCTTCGTCAAGACATGCTTGCAATAAGCTCAACTCACACAGGACCAATCTTTGGATAATTCCTTGAAAAGCACTTTGGCCATCTCATAAAGTCCTTGAAACCAACACATGGACTTCAAGACAATCCTATGGACAAATCCTTCAAATATAACTCAAGGCAACCGTTAGTCCATAGAGATTGTCATCAATTACCAAAACCAGACATGGGGGCACCGCATGTCCTTTCAATACAGTTATAACATCATGTGGGTTTTTTAAGTCTGTTTACAGCTCATGTGGGTTTTAACATCATGTGGGTTGGTGAATGTGGATGATTTTTTTATCCTGTGAACTTGAATGTTGCAATGCTGTTTTCTTCAGAGGCTACTGTCAAAAACTTGAGCTACTGTCTTGCAAAGATGATGATCATCTTGCTAGTTTGCTGGGTTTTGTCTCCGACCATTGTGTCGTGATGAATTTGCAGGTACCCCGAGTTGCCCTTGAGTTTGCCGGAATGTCGATTAACTTCCGTTCCGGCAAATTCGGGTACTCCATATGTCCTATTTTCAGCAAAGGTCATGCTAAAATTTTCCGTGAATTTTAGCATGACTTTGCTAAAAATAGGACATATGGGGTACTTGCGACTAATGCATGGGCCCGGTATCTTAGTACTTAGTTAAGTAGGATCAACTGCCCTGCCATTCTTGCTGCATTAAACCATAGGTGGCAATAGAGCCAAGTTATTAGGCCCAACTTAGAATTCTCCTCAGCATCGATAAACCCTAGATGATAAACCCAACATAGGTGGCAATAGATCCAAGTGATTAGTGCCAAGTGATTAGGCCCAACCTAGGGTGCCTCGGCATCGATAAACCCTAAATGATGAAAACTTAACTTGGCTGCCCGGGATGCCTCGGTGTCGATGAGAACCTAAATGATGTACGCTTAGGCTTTTAGGGTGCCTCGGTGTCGACAAACCCTAAATGATGAGACCATGATCTTGTTCCTTGACAATAACCAACTTTTTGACCAAACTTTTTTCCTATTTAGAGCGAAACATGGCCCACAACGATGAGGCCGGTGGTTCGGGCGGCAAGCAATTCTGGGAGCTGTCCCAGGAGATGGAGGAACAACCTCACCGCTATGAGGACGCCGCGGAAGACACCGATCCTGATTACACAACCCCTAGTGGCGTCGGGGATGACACCACTGATGGTGCCGCCGAGGATGCCACCACTGATGATGGCGGCGCACACACAGATGGCAGCCAACCGAAGAAGCAAAGGAAGGACCGGCGCCCGAATGCGCTCCGCACCCTCAAGGAGGAATTCACTCAAGTGGACTCCGACGGGAATCCAACGGAGCCCAAACATATAGTCAAGGGGTACTCGGTTCAGCTCGGGTGCATTCTCCGGAGCACCGTCTCGATCAACACCGAGAACCTTAGGCATAAGGACCGAGGGAATTTGTGCAACCTCCTCTTCACGAAGCTGCACGAACGATACAAGTTCCCCGCCGAATTTGAAAACACACGCCTCTCAGGGAATAAAGTGAACAGTGCCGCCCTCACGAAGATGAGCACGGCCCTGTCTACTTGGAAAAGCGTGGTGAAGAGAATGATTGATAAAGGTGATAGTTATGAGAAGATCAAGGCGAAATATCCTTTGATGAGCGAAGATGAGTACAAGGAGTTCAAGATCAAGTGCGAGAGCAGTGCAACCTCCGAATCAAGTCAGTGGGGGAAAGAAATGCGGGAGTTGAACTTAGGGGAACACAAACTCGGTCCCGGCGGTTACAGAGTGGCGGAGCCTATATGGGACAAGGAGGACGCGGAGCGTGCCGAGCAAGGCCTACCGCCCCGCTTCGAGAAATACAACGGTGACAAGCAGACCAGGAACTATGTCAAGGCCCAGTACAAGGAGGACCCGATAACAAAGGAGCTTACCACGGATCCGAAGACCAGGGCGCTTGAGCTTCTTCTGGTGAGGTATACACCCCCGCGTAATTAGCTCCATATGGTTGCACTCTAATTAATCCCCAATATTTCTAAATGGTTCATGTTCCTTTCGCAGGACACTAAAAGCAGTAGCGCGGGGTCGTCTAAGAGCTCCCCTTTCGACACCCCTTTAAATAGGGTGTTGAACGTAATAAAAAACAAGGATAAGCTCACTAAGCCGACGTCAGCTGGTCGTGTGACCGACAAAGACTTGTCCACAAAATGGGGGTCATACTATACCGCTGGTGTGCGGAAGGAGAAAAAGACCAGCTCGGAAAGCCAGACGCGCGAGGTTGAAGAACTCAAGGCACAAGTGGCGCGGATTCCGGAGCTTGTCCAAGAGCAAGTGCAACAACAACTTGGAACGATGCTCAACGCCATGGTGCCTATGTTGATTCATGGGCTGACGACGTGGATTGCGGGCGGCCAACAGGGGCCTCCCCCGGTTCCCAGCTTCACGGCCAGCAACTCGCACAGCCCGCAGGCGGCGCCATTGGTGTCTCCGGCGGCGCCATTGGTGTCTCCGGCGGAGGCGGTATTCGTGTCTCCGGTGCCGGCACGGGCATTGGAGCTTAATGCACCCGGGTGTACGTCGGCCGGCACCTCGCCAACAAGCACCCCCTCCGTCAGTTGCACGCCCGCCGTTGACGGTGCCTCGACATTAGCCGAGCTCGACGGCATCACGGTAACTAAGCCTCTCGGCCGATGACTTCATCTCCTTGCCTTTGACTGGGCATCCCTGACGCCCTGTACATGTTTTCGCAGGGCACCGCCGACGTCCCTTGCACTCATCTACACTTCGTGGGCGCCGAGTTGGTCGATGTCGCCAAGGGCAGAATCGTTCAACCGGGCAACCCCATGTTCCACGGTAATCCGACGCCATCCACAATGTATAGGGTTGAAGTGGTTCGGGTGCTGCCAGGCTGCGACGAGCTGTTACCTCCGATTCGACCCGCTGGGGCCGACGAAGAAGATGAGATGACCCTCAGCGCCTGCATAAACTGGCCCCTGCTTTGGCCGAAGAGCCAGATTCGTTTGGGGGCGGGGGACACCACCCCACAGACAAGACCGCCAGTCATGCCGGCGCCAAGCCATGGCAAGAATGCCGCAACGCTATCGGACCTGCCGGACATCCCTATGGCACAGGATCCGGACAACCCTATGGCACAGGATCCGGACGGCGACGACAACGACGACGGTACATTTACCAACGTTGATAAGTAATTTGCCGAACATGGGTACGCTGACGAGTTCTGCGGGCCTCTTTCTCAAGAACCCAACCAAGACCACCGCGATCTAGCTGGTACGGCGGAGAATTCCAATTGCAACAGGCGTCGTCTGGCGTTCAGTTCTCAGGACACGCCTCCAGCTCCCGCCTTCACCGAGCCTCAGATAGCTGAGGTGCGAAATATTATCAGCCCCAACATGCTCAAGAAGGCGGTCTGTGAGCAGAACTCGGTCCCATTACAGGAGATCAAGAAGAAGGGACGGAAACGAAATACTAACAAGGGCGCCGGTGCGAGCCAGCCGTCACCGAGTTCGATCCGTGCTCAGGACGGGCCACCTTCACCTAAGGATATCTCGAGGAGGGTGCATGTGGCGGGTAGGGCGATGCTACCGCCAAATATGCTGAATGCTGCAACCGGTGCTATGCGGAGTCTGCACGACAGTGTTCTTTCTTCGGAGAAGCGGCGTCTCAGAGAGAAGGATGTGGCATACCCGGTTTTCATGGCCAAGGTGCCAGAGGGCAAGGGCTTTGTGGATGGCGACATCGGGGGTACGATCGTCCTGCGGTTTGATGACATCTTTGCTATGGTTAACATTCATCCGCTGCACTACGCCTTCGTTCGGCTGTTTTCGCTGAGTATGGAGATGCGGATCATTAGAGACAAGACCCCGGACATCGTGATAGTTGACCCCTTCTACATGCGTGCCAAGCACTTGAGCAGCGCTGGGGACCGCCAAGTTGCGAGTTCACACCTCGAAGGCGTCATTCTGGCAAACCCAGATAAGGATAACTTCCTTGTGGCTTACTTTCCCGAGTAAGTCATCCCTTAACCGCCCCGTAACATATGATTTCTTAGATTTCGATCGTTCTTTTTTTTCTAACATTTCGTGTTCTGTGCAGTGACACACATTGCACACTCATCCTCTAAGCCCAAAATATTCCATGGCCACATATTTCGACCCGAACCGTAACTCCAACATAGACTACACAAATGTCAAGAAAGTTCTTGATGATGTTCTCCCCGGCTACACCAAATCTGGAGGCACCTTCACCAGGGCAGTTCGTAAGTACGGCAAGCACATGTTCTCACACAATACGAAGTTCTGCTGCGTCAAGCAGCCGCCTGGCGGTCAGAAGGATGCCTACTACGCCCTCCATCACATGCGGTCGATCGTAAGGGACCATCATCAACTTCTGCTACCAGATAATCTCAAAAATTGGGCCGCGAGCTTGTCGGCAGTCCAGGACGCGGACCTCAGACAAGAATTTTTCCGCATCCAGTCGGAGTTTGCGGACATCATCCATCAAGATGTCCTTCATACCTCGGGGCAGTTCTTCCTCAGATATCAACCGTCCAACAGTGAGATAGATGAAATGCTACAAATGCAGGGTGACAACGACCGCGATTTGATGACCATCACGACAGACGGCGGCTTCATCCACGTTCCTGTCCGATGAGTCGAGTCGAAAGTAGTGATGTGTAGTTTTGAAACATTGATTGGCTCATGTTGTAATTATACTTTAATGAATTCGTATGTCTCTTTGGTTTGGACAGTCGTTCAACTTAGATGTAATCGATGCTATTTATTAGTAGGACCATGAATCGTGCTATTAATGTCTTGCTTTTCACTTTCGATCCTTTTGTTGCATACTTACATATTGCTTATGTATTGTCTGTTGTTTGGCTTGTGCATAGAGATGCCGTCGTATGTCGTGTACAAGGGTAAGGTTCCCGGAGTCTACGACGACTGGGAGGAGTGTCGGAGACAGGTTCACCGTTTCAGCGGTAACAGTTACAAAGGGTACACCACTAGGGCGGAGGCCGAATGTAGATACGCCCGCTATCTAGCGGGAGAGAGGAGGGAGCGTTGGAGGAACCGGATGAGGACCAGTTTGATCGCGATGATGCTCATCGTGATGACCACAGCTCTCTTCTATGTGATGGTGGTTTAGATGATCGATATCGACTTGTAATGTGAAGGCAAACTCGATACTCGCGGTCTTGAGACTTGTAATGTTTTATCTTTGTTCGGTCTTTTGAATTCGGAGACTAATATGGTGAATTGTATTCGGAGACTAATCTTCTATTGTATTCGATGAATCTGATATTGTTGTGTGCTGCTGTCTATATTCTGTCCAATAATATATTTTGTAACCTGTGCAAAAATCAGAAAAGCAAAAAAAATAAAACCTAATATTCATACTAATGGTGCACCACACAAGACACTAATGGCGCACTGTGATCATCACACTAATGGCGCATTAACTGCTGATGCTTCATTAGAATGCCAAAGCACATGGGTACATATGGCCCCCTGGGAGGCATTCTAATGGCGCACTGCAGGCTATACTAATGGCGCACTACGTGGTGCGCCATTAGAACACCAAATACTAATGGCGCACCGATGGTGCGCCATTAGAATTTAATTCTAATGGCGTGATGCCAGTGGCGCACCGGTAGTGCGCCATTAGAAGGCAAATTTGGTGCGCCACTAGCATGCCTTTTCCTAGTAGTGCATGCATCATTACTTCGGTGAAAAAGCCGCGCACCTAAAAAATCTTGTCAAATCTGTGAGCTACACACGACAAATCCAACAATATTCTGGGGTTGCAGGGAAATCATGCATGTCTTTTTTTAGGGATGAAATCATGCATATCGGTTGCGGTGGCGGAGCTAAAAAAATTGTTGGGCAGGCCAAGATAAAGAAGAACGCACAAAAAAAGAATTTTGGGGGCATCAGCAATCAATACCTACCCCGCAAAAAAAGCATTAATCAACACCGTCTATTCCATTTTTTACACGATCAAATGAGCAGATATATAGAAAACTATTACCAGAAATAAAACTTCACTATTAGCCATTACAGGACCATGGAGACATCAGATATCGAATCACATACTGCGAATCTCGTTGCTTAATCATTTGTCCTTTTTAAAATCCGTAAGAATACCTTTGCATTATATTTTTTTAAATGAAGGTAAAAGATTTGCCTCATTAATTAATTAAGAAGAAGTGAGTTGCCCAATGAATTTTGGAAAAGTAGGCAAAAACCGATAAAAACAACTCAAAAACCTACTACCTACACAGCACGAAACACTATGATTGCACATGAGGCCCTCCCAATGCACCACAACCGCAACCCTCGACATTTGTACAACACAATGGAGCTCTAGATAGGAACATAGCCCACGGTAAAAACGTGTCACCCTCCATCATGAAATCGCGGGTGCCTTCCGAATGGCACCACCCTTCTTGCTTTTGTTTGTCTTTGCTTTCTCCCTGTTGAGATTCTCTTTCAGGAGGCAACCACTTTCCACCAATTTGACAAGGAAGTCATAGAACTCATTGTACATTTTGATGTAGTTGTCGTCAACCAAGGGGCTCCTAGGAGCAGGCACCAAACAACCGGCCCCAACATCATCGACACGACATCCTCCACCACAGGGACCATTGACCCAATGGACTTCGGCGTCTCGAGTTGCTCACATGACAGAGGCGAATACCTATGCATTATTAGATATAATGTAAACGACAGATCTTCTGTGAATTATTTATGCCATCGCACGAATAGACGATGCTCTCAGTGGAATTTAGGGGATGATTCGAAGAAATTGTTTACTTGTGAGCTAGCTTATAGAGATTCAGACTAGTAGCTGCGTGGGTTATGGCCTCGTGGATCGGACGACTGGCTGGGGCCTGGGAGGCGGTTGATGTGTGCCGTGTGTCGACGGGTGGCGGCTGTTGTGACCTATGCGGGGCGATGGGGCGGCTGCTCCCGTGCTGCTGACTAATGCGTATCCTTTTTTTCAGAAACAAGTGGCCAGTTTTGCTTGGCTGATGCGTGATGTTTTGTTTTCTGCTACATTGTGGGGTAGCCTAGGCATAATTTTTTTTGCCTCAATGATGGGTGGGCCGCAGCCCATTTGGCCTTGACGTGGCTCCGCCCGGGTCGGTTGCTTCCCATGGAATCCTCTTCTTTGATGCCAACAATTTTTTTGAGGGAAAGATAAAAACAAATTTGAGGGAAATGATGCCAACAATTTTAATTCCGTCGATATGTCGAGATGATACAACGCATTGAGCGAATATCTGGTTGCTGTATAACTCGATGCAAACAACCAAAACGTCCAAACACAAATAAGAAGAAAAAATAATAGCAAAAAAAAAGAAAGTTAAGCCCAAGATTAGATTCTTTTGACAAATAGAATGTATTAATATCGCGAAGATACCAATTACACCTAGTCTCTAGAATAACGAATGTCCTGTAATAGCAAAAAAAACGAAAGATCGCGCTGCAATGATCAATTCCTAATAGCTGCAGCACGTACCACCACCAAGAGAACACCTGAAGTCCAATTTCTTCAAAAGTGATGCCTCCAAGAAGAAAACAGTGCACAAGCGCCATTGTCGCCCGATCATAGATCTTAGGTTTTCATCTTGAAGAAAATCAGTGCTCTTAAAGAAATGCCTTCAACAAGGCTACTGCCACGCACAACCAATTAAGGTCAGGCCTTGGGTTTATACCATGTAAACGAAGACTCGGTACCGCCGCCCCCACTTGTTGATGCTGCTGCTACGTGTCACAAATCACCAAGCAAAATCCTCATCGCCTCGAGACTCGATCTGTCATTACTAGGCCTCAGACCTCAGTCACCATGACGTTCTCCGCCATTGTCTTCATCATGAAAATCAAAATACCGACATATCCCATAATATCAACAGACAACGAAGCTTCGCGTCACGGCCTACTGAAACCTAAGATTAGATAGAGATCCTATTCGAATATTACACATCTGATGCCAACCTAACTTGAAGTGTTGAGCTTCTTCATGAGAACCTCTCCGTGATTCGACCCCCTGTCACGGGCTAATTGATCCCTTCTAGTCTAGTCTAGACTCTAATGTCACGACACATACCAGCGGACCACTCATCGATGCAGAAAACAAGTGCCGGAGCATCGATCGGCTACGCACGCGTCAGTTACATGTCGTAGAGGAGTTGGCAACACTGTAGCTCGTCCATCAAATCAGACAGATTTTCGCCGTGGCCAGCGGCGGATTGCTTGACTGACAGGCGAAGTGTCGGCACGAGCAGGCAGCCGTTGTTGCGAGGTGTACAGCCTGCCGCCGAGGGAGTTTGTCAAAAGGGACTGAAAGGATGCAGATACGCCTGTCCGTTTGTCCCCCTTTTGGGATAAAACGTGCAGGAACTTTGCACGAACGACCGGATGACAGGTGATACAAAAGAAAGCATGGAAATCATGGCCTGCCTTGCATGCCTTTGCTATGTGTCAGATAAGTTCACCGTCGGCAACTGTTTCCGATGGAATAATCTGGCTAGCCGCCGTGTTCGTGTGTCCTGCGGGAGGAATCTGGGAGCAGCAAACTGGTCGAAATCATATGTACGTCTGGCTCTCGATCCTGTATTAATGTCATGCATGATGCATCTTTAACCGATTCCTTATGATTTAGACAGGGATACGGGCGGCCGAGTATATTTAGCGGAGGACATCTCTAATGATGGCTAGATCTAATCCATCCTGTAAATTTAACTCCTCAAACAAAGTGATCTCACATAAAAATCTCTCAACATCTTCTTCCTTCGTGCTTCTTCTTTCTTCCAGCGACGAGCCGGTACAAGAACAATGTCGGGTCGGGAGATGCATTTCAGACGGTGAGACCCACACACGCGCACACAGAAATCAGTGAACCAACCATCCATCCATCCGTGCAGGTCGTGGCCGACTGCACGCAAGCTGACACGGCACAGCACCCGCAGCAGCAGCCCGCACACACGAGCACACAGGCACGTGCAGCACCAACAACATGCACATACGCGCGCACAAGCACGAGGTTTTCTCGAATACGCACGAATATGCGTACTTTACTATGAAGTGGGGTAAAGAGCCCCTCCACGTTAGTGTTTACAATGTTACATGCACACGATGCCACCTCTACTTCTACCTCACATGGAGCCTAACTCGCTGTTCTAGCCCACGTTTCCACCGCGTTAAAGAAAGAGTCCGTGTCTCCATTTAGCAACCCCACTTGTTTCCACGCTCTTCTTTCCTTGCCTATCCGTAGTATAACATAGTTCTTGGACGGTGATGCTCCATCAAAGATTATGGCGTTACGATGCTTCCATAGATCCCACATGACAAGAATGAAAATTGTCGCCGATCTCTGTGCTGCCTTGTTGTGGGGGCAAACGGCGGTGCGGGGATCGCAAGAGAGTGCGGGAGGATGAACGACACGCTTTTATGAAGTTCCTCGCCGCCGGCGAGGTTTCGATGCAGACGAGGGTCGCCGGAGTCACGAGGGCATTGGGGAATTCCATTTCTTCCATCACCTGGGCGGCTGACAGTCGGCAGTGTGGGTTCCGACAGCGGCAGACGAGAGTGAAGAAAGGTAGAAGCGGTGTCACGGCGGAGTAAAAAATAGGAGAGTTGAGTGTTGAAGTGAACTTAGAGGAGTTAAATTGTCCTCCAACTAAAGGTTTGAGGGATCTGTTACATGCGGTTAGGCATCTCCAATGCTGATCCCAAAGCAAACACACTATTTGTCTAAATATTATAATCCAAGTAAGTTATCAAATACTCCCTCCGTCCCAAAATAAGTGACTCAATTTTGTACTAACTTTGTACTAAAGCTAGTATAAAGTTGAGTCACTTATTTTGGAACGGAGGGAGTAATACATTTTAAATTTGAATTCAACTCGCGCGTATGTTTCATTTGTCCTCGTTAGCTGCCCACAAATACTCAATCAAATCTTACTTGAGCTGCTTATTAGTTGCTCGATGTGGAATTTGTTGATGCATTAGAATAGATTCATCAAATGTGGCTGGATTTTGATATGGAATTTGGATAGGATCACTCATGTTCTCAAATTCCAGACTTCCAAAGCATATTCACTCTCATCCTCCACTGTCATATTATGCATGATCAGAAAACATTTTATCACCTCCCACCAAGGTATCCGAATACCATTGTTTTAGCGGACTTACGAACAACTGCAAAATGGGTGCCATCTCCACATCGTTTCTAGTTCCTTCTTGTATTTGGGCAAAGTGAGTTATTTTCTGACTAATTGGCTTAGAGATGGTCTTGACAAAATTAGCCCACGGAGGATAAATACCGTCAACCAGATAGTATCCCATGTTGTACCGATGCCCATTGACAGTATAGTTGTAAGGCGAAGCTTG
>NC_053022.1:536170776-536308277 GCF_003073215.2 Triticum urartu
GATTTATATCTGCTGGACACTATGAAGAACTTGAGAGATCCAAAAACCAAGATCTATCCCTCAACTACGAGGGGAGGTAAGGAACTACCATCTAGCTCTGCAGTTGATTCACCTTCTGTTATGGGTAAGTTTGCGACACCTACACCTGCTTCTACTATTCGTTCTGATATGTCGCATGTTATTGATGATGCCACTTCTGCTATGCATGATACTTATGATGAAACTACTTCTATGCCTGATACTACTGTGCCCCTTGGTGAATTTCTTGATGAACAAATTGCTAGGGCTAGAGAAAAAGAAATTATTGAATCTGAATACGATGATGATAGTGATGATGAAAATATGCCTGTTATTCCTGAGGGCTATCTTTTTGATATGGAATCTTCTGCCGCTATTTTAGCTTGCAAAGATAGATATGAGCTTAAGAGGTTATTAATTAAATGGAACAAAGAATCACTTAGAGATAAAATGAAACCCGACCCTGCTTTTGCTACTTCACCTATTTGTGTTCCTGATAAGGATTATGAATTCTCTGTTGATCCTGATATAATTACTTTGGTTGAATCTGATCCGTTTTATGGCTATGAATCTGAAACTGTTGTGTCACATCTTACTAAGTTAAATGATATAGCTGCCCTGTTCACTAATGATGAGAGATCGCATTACTTTTATATACTCAAAATATTTCCATTCTCATTAAAGGGTGATGCTAAGACATGGTTTAATTCTCTTGATCCTGGTTGTGTGCGTAGTCCCCAGGATATGATTTATTACTTCTCTGCTAAATATTTCCCTGCTCATAAGAAACAAGCTGCTTTGAGGGAAATATACAACTTCGTGCAAATTAAAGAAGAGAGTCTCCCACAAGCTTGGGGGAGGCTTCTCAAGTTACTTAATGCTTTGCCTGATCATCCTCTTAAGAAACCCGAAATACTTGATATCTTTTATAATGGACTAACCGATGCGTCCAGAGATTACCTAGATAGTTGTGCTGGTTCTCTTTTCAGGGAAAGAACACCGGATGAAGCTGAAATTCTATTGAATAATATGTTGACAAATGAAAACAATTGGGCACCTCCTGAGCCAGCTCCTGAGCCAACTCCTGCTCCAATTACTGAGCCTATTCTTAAACCAACTCCGAAGAAGAGAGGTGTTCTATTCCTCAGTCCCGAAGATATGCAAGAGGCAAAGAAATCTATGAAAGAAAAAGGTATTAAAGCTGAAGATGTTAAGAATTTACCTCCTATTGAAGAAATACATGGTCTTAATACACCGCCTGTTGAAGAAACATATGATCTCAATTCTTTATTTACTGAAGAACCTCCTGATCCCGATATCCCGACACAGGTAGTAAAGGTAAATTCTATCTATAGATATGATAAAGCTGAAGTCCCTCCTACAAAAATTTCTAGTTAGTGCTTGGATGAGTTTGATAACTTTATGTTTAAGCAAGACGACTTCAATGCTTATTTTGGTAGACAATTAAAAGAAAATGCTTATATAATTAGACGCTTGGGTGATTATATGGCTAATATTAAAGGAGAACTTAAACTTGTTAGCAAACATGCTTCTATGGTTACCACTCAAGTAGAACAAGTACTTAAGGCTCAAAAAGAAGTGCTTGATGAAATGAATAGTAAGAAAAATGATCATGCTGTTAGAGTGGCTACTAGAACTGGTAGAATGACTCAGGAACCTTTGTATCCTGAAGGCCACCCTAATAGAATCGAGCAAGATTCTCAAAGAAATAATATTGATGTTCTTAGTTCTTCTAAAAAGAAGAAGAAGAAAAATGATAGAACTGTGCAAACTTCTAGTGAACCTATTGCTGAACCACCTGATAATCCAAATGATATTTCTATGTCTGATGCTAAAACACAATCTGGTAATGAACATGAACCTAATGAAAATATTAATAATGATGTTCATGATGATGCTCAACCTAGTAATGATAATGATGTAGAAATTGAACCTGTTGTTGATCTTGATAACCCACAATCAAAGAATCAACGTTATGATAAAAGAGACTTTGTTGCTAGGAAACATGGTAAAGAAAGGGAACCTTGGGTTCAGAAACCCATGCCTTTTCCTCCGAAACCATCCAAGAAAAAGGATGATGAGGATTTTGAGCGATTTGCTAAAATGATTAGGCCTATCTTTTTGTGTATGAGATTAACTGATGTGCTCAAAACAAATCCTTATGCTAAATATATGAAGGATATCATTACTAATAAAAGAAAGATACCGGAAGCTGAAATTTCCACCATGCTTGCTAATTATACTTTTAAGGGTGGAATACCAAAGAAACTTGGAGACCCCGGAGTACCTACTATACCTTTCTCCATTAAAAGAAATTATATTAAAACTGCTTTATGTGATCTTGGAGCCGGTGTTAGTGTTATGCCTCTCTCTTTATATCGTAGACTTGACTTGAATAAGTTGACACCTACTGAAATATCTTTGCAAATGGCTGATAATTCAACTGCTATACCTGTCGGTATTTGTGAGGATGTGCCCGTTGTGGTTGCAAACGTTAATATTTTAATGGACTTTGTTATACTTGATATTCCCGAGGATGATAGTATGTCTATTATTCTTGGAAGACCTTTTCTTAATATTGCAGGGGCTGTTATTGACTGCAACAAAGGCAATGTCACTTTTCATGTTAATGTAATGAGCATACGGTACACTTTCCGAGGAAACAACCTCAAGTTCATAGTATCAACTCTATTGGAAAAATTCCATCGATTATATTTGGAGGTTTTGAATTTCCTCTTCCTACTGTCAAGAAGAAATATGCTATTCTTATTATTGGGGATGTGCATATCCCTGTTGAGGTAACTTAGTGTTATTCGAAATTTCTCCGGTTTCATGATTATCGGAATGAGTTTGTGAACAAGACTTGATCAACCTTGTTAGTGGATTCTTTTTGATGAGCATGAGATGGATGAAACTAGAAGCACAAACTTATGTACCCCACTTTTACTTTCTGTTATTTATATTAAATAAAGTAAAAATATTATTTTCAGTCTGTTTCCTGGCTTATCCGTGCAATATAAAAATATCCTGAAAATAGAAGTCCTCAGAATGCCATGCCAATTTAATATGATTTTTTCGGGAATATTTGAGGATTTATTGTGCAAAAATTACCGCGGGAGGAGCTGCCACCTGGCCACGAGGGTGGTGGGCGCGCCCCCTGCCTCATGGGCCCACGGTGTCCCTCCTCCACTTATCCCAGCACCCATCTTCTTCCTCTGTCTCACACAAACCCGAAAAACAAACTCAAGCACGAGTTCCAGCCACTTTTGTTGTGATTTTCGATCTCCTTGCTCAAAGCACCTCTCGCAAAACTGCTTGGGGAGATTGTTCCTTGGTATGTGACTCCTCCATTGGTCCAATTAGTTTTTGTTCTAGTGCTTTATTCTTTGCAAATTTGTGCTGCATAGGTGACAATGCTCTTGAGCTTGCATGTCAAATTTATATGGTTCTAAGTAGTTCTAATGCTTGATTTAGGCACTTGTAGGAGTAGTTGCTATCAGTTTTATTAAAGTTGGTTTACTTTTGTTTGAAGTTACTAAAAATTTCAGAATTTTTCAGAGAAAAACAATATGCTTAGGAAGATGTTCCAAGGTGGTTCCTCTAAGAAGCAAGGACCCAGGATTGCTATGCGCGATGCTGACGAGGATCCACCAAGAGACGCATTAGTACGGCCTTGCGAATGGCTGTCGGAAAATTTTATTGACCGTGCGCGAATTAAAGAAGAATTCAAAGCATATTTGCACAATGCCGGTCCTGAGGATTTTGAGGCTAACAAATGCCCCCAGTATCATGATGTCACAAGTTCATTTGTGAGGAGGTTTGAGTATTCATCTTCGCGTAATTCTCCTTCAGTCATGTTTGATCTCTATGACAAATCTTATACCATGGACTTAGAGGATTTCACTTCTACTTGCGAACTTCCATCATGGGGTAGTGTTAGGGATCCCCCTAAATCTGAATTTAGAAACTTTCTTGCTAGTATAACTGTGGGGGAATCTAGAGATATAACGCAGGCTACCATAGGGAGCATTCACTTTCCTGCTATACATTATTTTGCTCTCTTCATCGGTAGATGCATAAATGCTAAGGATGAAGCATGTCACATGTGTGTCCCTGATCTTAGCATTCTTAGGAGTGCTGTGTTAGGAGACCAATCTTATCATATGGGAGCCATTGTAGCTCATAGGTTGCATCATAATAGACATAATGGAGATTTCTTTGGAGGAATTTATGCAACCCGCTTAGCTCATTTTCTTGAGATAGACATTCGTGAGGGTGATATGGAGTTGGCTCCTGCATATTTAGATTATGACTCTATGGCTTCGCACCAGTTTGTCGAGAGGCCTGAATCACCTCTCTTATATCATTTAATTTTTGATAAACGATGTGTTTTCCGTATTACTCTCCCTGCTCCTGCCTTCTTTGATTCACAGACAAAAGGAAGATATGTTATTACCAGAGAGGAGGCAGAAGAGTACGAGAGGAGAGCGGAGGCAGCTCGACTCCACGCTGCAGCTCAGCAGGCGATAACCGCTATACATCAGTATGATCCCAACTATTTTTCCTCATCACAGTACGACCCCAACAACTATTATTATGGATATCCGCCAGGCCAGCCGTGGCCATAGACCAACTTAGGCCAAAAGCCTAAGCTTGGGGGAGTACGTATTTCTCACCGGCATTACATTTATGTTCACACACACTCATTGCTAGATGTCGGTGCTCATACTTTTTCACTGTAATATCCATGCTAGTTTATTTTCTTTTCCCTGCTTTCTTCTTGTGTGTTTGTTAAACCTTAAGAAAAACCAAAAAAAATTAGTAGTAGTTTATTTTTCTACTGTAGTAGTAATAATTAAAAAGAAAACCCAAAAATATTTCCCGTTCTTCTTTTGCTTCTTGGGAGCTTTCCCGTGTAAATAGTTTGATTTCTTTTCTTTTCTTTGGGGGCCAGTAGGAGAAGACCATAATTAAATTGTTGAAGTGGCTCTTATATGCATTATTGTTAATTTAACCAAGAGCCCATATTGCCTTGTCTTCTCCTGTTTATTGAATGCTCGCAGATTCCAGCTTAGTCCAATGCACGTACACTCTTATTATTATTCACACCGTTCGGTCGTGCAAGTGAAAGGCAATTATGATGATATATGATGGACTGACTGAGATGAGAAAAGCTGGTATGAACTCGACCTCTTTTGTTTTTGTAAATATGATGAGTCCCTCGTTCTTGATTCAGCTTATTATGAATAAACATGTTTGCAATGACAATTAGAGATCATAGTTGCTTGTGCCATGCTTGATTAGCTATGAGTTATAATGATTTACCTTGTGTGCCAACATGCTATTGAGATGATTATGATGTGGTATGATGGGGTGGTGTCCTCCTTTGAATGATTTAAGTGACTTGACTTGGCACATGTTCACGCATGTAGTTGAAACAAAATCAACATAGCGATTTTCAAAATAGGGGAATCCAAATGAAACCCTTTTTTTGCTCAGTCTATCTGGAATGCTTTTGTATAATTAGGAATTAATTATAAATAGGTATTCCGTTTCATCTAGGAAAAGAACCTAAAAATATTCCTTGACTTGAATAAAATCTGGAGTTGTGTTGTATAAGTGAGCATGAATTTCTTATCATTCAATGAGCATCTTGTGTTTCATAAAAAGTGGGGGTTATATAATCCTTACGTAAGGGCCAGCCTATCCAACTTTCAGGCATTAGGATACGTTTAAGGCGCGGATGATTATCATAAGAGATTCCCCTTCACGATATTTATGTTCATGGTGAATTATATCCTACTCATGCTTGCATCCAATGTTTATTAATTTTAATGCATGTACATGGCTGTTGTCGCTCTCTAGTTGGTCACTTCCCAGTCTTTTGCTAGCCTTCACTTGTACTAAGCGGGAATACTGCTTGTGCATCCAATCTCTTAAACCCCAAAGTTATTCCAGATGAGTCCACCATACCTTCCTATATGCGGTATCTACCTGCCGTTCCAAGTAAATTTGTATGTGCCAAACTCTAAACCTTCAAATAAACATTCTGTTTTGTATGCTCGAATAGCTCATGTATCAACCAAGGTTGTCCTTATCTTCCGTGTTAGGCGGGTTATTCTCAAGAGGGGTGGACTCCGCTCCTCACTCACGAGAAAATGGCTGGTCACCGGGATGCCCAGTCCCATGCTTTATGCAAACTAAATCAAAATTAATTGCAAACAAAACTCCCCCTGGGACCTGATGTATGTTGGAGGCACTCGTTGTTTCGAGCAAGCCATAGATTGATGCTTGTTGGTGAGGGGGAGTATAAACTTTACCATTCTGTTTGGGAACTGCCTATAATGTGTTTAGCATGGAAGATATCGCCATCTCTTAGTTGTTACGTTGACAATGAAAGTATACCGCTCAAAATACAATTTATCTCTATTTCAAAACCGAGCTCTGGCACCTCTACAAATCCCTGCTTCCCTCTGCGAAGGGCCTATCCATTTACTTTTATGTTGAGTCATCACCCTCTTATTAAAAAGCACTAGCTGGAGAGCACAACTGTCATTTGCATTCATCACTGTTAATTTATATTGGGTATGACTATGATTGGATCTCTTTTACCATGAATTACAATGTCTAGTCAGTCCTTGATCTTTAAAGGTGCTCTGCATTTATGTTTTGCGGTCTCAGAAAGGGCTAGCGAGATACCATCTTGTTATATCATATTATGATTGTTTTGAGAAAGTGTTGTCATCCGAGATTTATTATTATGACTTGCTAGTTGATTATGCTATTGATATGAGAAATTATGAGACCTGAGAATTATTGCAAATGTGGTTAGTTATGATCTATGCTGAAAACTTGAATGCTGGCTTGACATAGTTACAACAACAAGAGCAAACAGAGTTTGTAAAAGTTTTTCTTTCTTTCTTTCAGTTTACAACTGAATTGCTTGAGGACAAGCAAGGGTTTAAGCTTGGGGGAGTTGATATGTCTCCGTCGTATCTACTTTTCCCAACACTTTTGCCCTTATTTTGGACTCTAACTTGTATGATTTGAATGGATCTAACCCGGACTGACGATGTTTTCAGCAGAATTGCCATGGTGTTGTTTTATGTGCAGAAAACAAATATTCTCAGAATGACCTGAAACTCCACGGAACATCTTAGAAAAATAATAAAAAATCCTCGCCAAAGATGAAGACCAGGGGGCCCACACCCTTCTCACGAGGGTGGGGGGCGCCCCCCTAGGGCTTACCCCTACCTCGTGGACCCCCTGGATGCCCTCCGACGCCAACTCCAACTCTATATATTTTCTTTCGGAGAGAAAAAAATCAGAGAGAAGAAATCATCGTGTTTTACGATACGGAGCTGCTGCCAAGCCCTAAAACCTCTTGGGAGGGCTGATCTGGAGTCCGTTCGGGGCTCCGGAGAGGGGGATTCATCGCCGTCGTCATCATCAACCATCCTCCATCACCAATTTCATGATGCTCACCGCCATGCGTGAGTAATTCCATCGTAGGCTTGCTGGACGGTGATGGGTTGGATGAGATTTATCATGTAATCGAGTTAGTTTTGTTAGGGTTTGATCCCTAGTATCCATTATGTTATGAGATTGATGTTGCTATGACTTTGCTATTCTTAATGCTTGTCACTAGGGCCCGAGTGCCATGATTTCAGATCTGAACCTATTATGTTTTCATGAATATATGTGAGTTCTTGATCCTATCTTGCAAGTCTATAGTCACCTACTATGTGTTATGATCCGACAACCCCGAAGTGACAATAATCGAGACCACTCCCGGTGATGACCATGGTTTGAGGAGTTCATGTATTCACTATGTGCTAATGCTTTGTTCCGGTTCTCTATTAAAAGGAGGCCTTAATATCCCTTAGTTTCCAATAGGACCCCGCTGCCACGGGAGGGTAGGACAAAAGATGTCATGCAAGTTCTTTTCCATAAGCACGTATGACTATATACGGAATACATGCCTACATTACATTGATGAATTGGAGCTAGTTCTGTGTCACCCTATGTTATGACTGTTACATGATGAACCGCATCCGGCATAATTATCCATCACTGATCCGGTGCCTATGAGTTTTCCATATACTGGTTTACGCTTATTTACTTTCCCGCTGCTACTGTTACAATCACTACAAAATACCAAAAACATTACTTTTGCTGTCTTTACTTTTGTTGCTGCTACCACACTTTCATATTACTATGCTACTAAACACTTTGCTGTAGATACTAAGTTTCTAGGTGTGGTTGAATTGACAACTTAGCTGCTAATACTTGAGAATATTCTTTGGCTCCCCTTGTGTCGAATCAATAAATTTGGGTTGAATACTCTACCCTCGAAAGTTGTTGTGATCCCCTATACTTGTGGGTTATCAGCGCCCCTGCCTAATCTTCTCCGATTACTGTGGCCTCCTCCACCCCGCGCACTTCCCAAAATTTGAATCCCGCAGGATCCGCAAGCAGCAGAGCAGCCTGTCAGACGGAAGATTTTCTCCATATCAACATTCAAAGCTTTTCAATAAAAGTTCACTCGACAAACTAAGAATGGATCAAGGCGACTGACAAAGAATTTGAATTCATCGTGATTGGTCATTTGATCTCAGTAGGACGCTTCCAAGGCGCAAGAATTGAGTCGGTAGTATTTTCAACTCCTTCTCCACTCGGACCCTGAACCATTGGGGGGCTAATGATGAAGCTATGTACCTAGGGTAGGGTCAAAGGCCTGACCTAGACACCCTCCACTAGGACATCACCCTAAGTCCACAAGTATTCAAGGGACACCTTCATCCACTCGACCATCAATGTTCCACTCGGAAGACTTAGTGTCACTCGACCATGACGATGGTCACTCGACGATCAGAAGACCTAAAGCCACTCTGTATAGCAACGGTTGAATGTTTACTCTGTAGACTTAAGGCCATTAAGTCACTTTATTGCTGGCGTTACTAGAAACGCTCCACCTTTCTGTACCTTAAACCATGCGTAACTGAGGGCAGGAGGGGTCTGGCAAACTCTATATAAGCCACCCCCTCCTCAGGGACAAGGGTTTGCACCCCCTGTAACACACACACACACACAATCCAGTTGACCGCCTCTGGGCACCGAGACGTAGGGCTATTACTTCCTCCACGAAGGGCCTGAACTCGTAAAACTTGTGTGTACAACTTCTCCATAGCTAGGATCTTGCCTCTACATACCTACCCCCATTCTACTGTCAGTCTTAGATCCACGACAGGCATGCCTGTTATTTCTGTTAAAATAGGAGATCATTGTTATCACGGCTTATGTGATATGGGTGCTAGTGCAAGTGCAATACCTCATTCCTTATACCAAGAAATTATGCATGATATTGCACCTGTTGAGATAGAAGAGATTGATGTTACAATTAAGCTTGCCAATATAGATACTATTTCACCAGTTGGGATAGTTAGAGATGTTGACGTCTTGTGTGGGAAGGTTAAACACCCTGCTGATTTTCTTGTTCTTGGTTCCCCACAAGATAGCTTTTGTCCCATTATATTTGGTAGACCCTTCTTGAACACTGTTAATGCTAGGATAGACTGCGAAAAGGATGTTGTTACTATTGGTTTGGATGATATGTCTCATGAGTTTAATTTTGCTAAATTTAGTAAACAACCCCGTGATGAGGAATTGCCTAGTAAAGATGAAATTATTGGTCTTGCTTCTATTGCCGTGCCTCCTAGTGATCCTTTATAACAACATTTGCTAGACCATGAAAATGATACATATATGAATGAAAGAAGGGAAATAGATGAAGTATTCTTTAAACAGGGACCTATTCTGAAACACAACTTGCCTATTGAAATCCTAGGGGATCCTCCTCCACCCAAGGGTGATCCTGTGTTTGAGCTTAAACCATTGCCTGATACTCTTAAATATGCTTATCTTGATGAAAAGAAGATATATCCTGTTATTATTAGTGCTAACCTTTCAGAGCATGAAGAAGAGAAATTATTGAAAACTCTGAAGAAGCACCGTGCTGCTATTGGATATACTCTTGATGATCTTAAGGGCATTAGTCCCACTCTATGTTAACACAAAATAAATTTGGAGAAAGATGCCAAACTAGTTATTGATCACCAACGACGGCTAAATCGTAAGATGAAAGAAGTGGTAAGAAAGGAAATATTAAAGCTCCTTGAAGCAGGTATAATTTATCCCGTTGCTGATAGTCAGTGGGTAAGTCCTGTCCATTGTGTCCCTAAGAAGGGAGGTATTACTGTCATTCCTAATGATAAAGATGAATTAATTCCGCAAAGAATTATTACAAGTTATAGGATGGTGATTGATTTCCACAAATTAAATAAAGCTACTAAAAAATATCATTACCCTTTGCCTTTCATTGATCAAATGCTAGAAAGATTATCCAAACATACACATTTTTGCTTTCTAGATGGTTACTCTGGTTTCTCTCAAATACCTGTGTCAGCTGATGATCAAGAAAAGACTAATTTTACTTGCCCTTTCGGTACCTTTGCTTATAGACGTATGCCTTTTGGTTTATGTAATGCACCTGCTACCTTTCAAAGATGCATGATGGCTATATTCTCTGACTTTTGTGAAAAGATTTGTGAAGTTTTCATGGATGATTTCTCTGTTTATGGATCCTCTTTTGATGATTGCTTGAGCAACCTTGATCGAGTTTTGCAGAGATGTGAAGAAACTAACCTTGTCTTGAATTGGGAGAAGTGCCACTTTATGGTTAATGAAGGTATTGTCTTGGGGCATAAAATTTCTGAAAGAGGTATTGAAGCTGACAAAGCTAAAGTTGATGCTATTGAAAAGATTCTGTGTCCCAAGGACATCAAAGGTATAAGAAGTTTCCTTGGTCATGCCAGTTTTTATAGGAGGTTCATTAAGGACTTCTCAAAAATTTCCCGGCCTTTGACTAACCTATTACAAAAAGATATTACTTTTGTCTTTGATGATGATTGTGTAGAAGCATTTGAAATACTTAAGAAAGCCTTGATTTCTGCACCTATTGTTCAGCCACCTGATTGGAATTTACCATTTGAAATCATGTGTGATGCTAGTGATTATGCTGTAGGTGTTGTTCTAGGACAAAGGATTGATAAGAAACTAAATGTTATTCAATATGCTAGTAAAACTCTAGACAATGCCCAGAGAAATTATGCTACTACTGAAAAGGAATTCTTAGCAGTTGTATTTGCTTGTGATAAGTTCAGACCTTATATTATTGATTATAAAGTAACTATTCACACTGATCATGCTGCTACTAAATATCTTATGGAAAAGAAAGATGCTAGACCTAGACTTATTAGATGGGTTCTCCTACTACAAGAATTTGATCTGCATATTATTGATAGAAAGGGAGCTGAGAACCCCGTTGCAGACAACTTGTCTAGGTTAGAGAATGTTCTTGATGACCCACTACCTATTGACGATAGCTTTCTTGATGAACAATTAGCTGTCATAAATGCTTCTCGTACTGCTCCATGGTATGCTGATTATGCTAATTACATTGTTGCTAAATTCATACCAACTAGTTTCACATACCAACAAAAGAAAAAGTTCTTCTATGATTTAAGACATTACTTCTGGGATGACCCACACCTTTATAAAGAAGGAGTAGATGGTGTTATTATACGTTGTGTACCTAAGCATGAACAGGAACAGGTCCTACGCAAGTGTTACTCCAAAGCTTATGGAGGACACCATGCCGGAGATAGAACTGCACATAAGGTATTGAGATCCAGTTTTTATTGGCCTACTCTCTTCAAGGATGCCCGTAAGTTTATCTTATCTTGTGATGAATGTCAAAGAATTGGTAATATTAGTAGACGTCAAGAAATTCCTATGAATTATTCACTTGTTATCGAACCATTTGATGTTTGGGGCTTTGATTATATGGGATCTTTTCCTTCCTCTAATGGGTACACACATATTTTAGTTGCCGTTGATTACGTTACTAAGTGGGTAGAAGCTATTCCAACCAGTAGTGCTGATCATAACACCTCTATTAAGATGCTTAAAGAAGTTATTTTTCCGAGGTTTAGAGTCCCTAGATACTTAATGACTGACGGTGGTTCACATTTTATTCATGGTGCCTTTCGTAAAATGCTTGCTAAGTATGATGTTAATCATAGAATTGCATGTCCATATCACCCACAGTCTAGTGGTCAAGTAGAATTGAGTAAGAGAGAGCTCAAATTAATTTTGCAAAAGACTGTTAATAGATCTAGAAAGAATTGGTCAAAGAAACTTGATGATGCATTATGGGCTTATAGAACTGCATATAAAAATCCTATGGGTATGTCTCCGTATAAAATGGTTTATGGTAAAGCATGTCACTTACCTCTTGAATTAGAACATAAGGCATATTGGGCTATTAAAGAGCTCAACTATGACTTCAAACTTGCCGGTGAGAAGAGGCTTTTTGACATTAGCTCACTTGATGAATGGAGAACCCAGGCCTATGAAAATGCCAAGCTATTTAAAGAAAAAGTTAAAAGATGGCATGATAAAAGGATACAAGAACGTGAGTTTAATGTAGGTGATTATGTATTGCTATACAACTCTCGTTTAAGATTTTTTGCAGGCAAACTTCTCTCTAAATGGGAAGGTCCTTGTGTCATCGAGGAGGTCTACCGTTCCGGTGCCATAAAAATGAACAACTTCGAAGGCACAAATCCAAGGGTGGTGAATGGTCAAAGAATCAAATATTATATCTCAGGTAATCCCATAAATGTTGAAACTAATGTTATTGAAACCGTAACCCCGGAGGAATACATAAGGGACACTTTCCGGAACGTTTCAGACTCCGAAAAGGAATAGGTATGTGGTACAGTAAGTAAACCGACTCCAAAACAGTTCTAAAGGCAATTTTTCTCCGTTTTGGAATATTTAAGAAAATAGGAAAATAAGAAGCAGTCCGGAAAGGACACGAGGCTTCCATGAGGGTGGAGGGCACGCCCTACCCCCCTGGGCGCGCCCCCTGCCTCATGGGCACCTCGTGTGCTCTCCGGACTCCATTTTCTTGCATGATACTTCTTTTGGTCAGTAAAAATTCACTATATAATCTCCCGAAGGTTTTGACCTCCGTATCACGCAAAAATCTCCTGCTCTTGTTTCGAGCTGTTTTTCTGACATATCTAGATCACCATGACGTATCCAAGTGCCCCCAAGGACAAGTTCTTCGAGAAGGTCATCAACCCCTACCTCGTGAAAGTGCTGCAACATCCTCAAACCATTGAGATGGGTGAGGGCTTGCTGCACATCCGCGATGTTGAGGGACCAAGGAGGATCGGAAGCATGGAGAAAAGGCTCGAGGCATTGGAGCAACAAGTTTTCAAGTGCCAGCAGATGGTGGAACGTGGATTCGACTCCAATCATATAATGATCATGGATTTCACCAACAACCACAAGCTGGATGACAAGAATATTGCGGAGGCCATCTTCAAGCTTCACGAGAAAATCGAGCGCCTCCAAGCCCAGATCTACGACCTGCAAAACCAAAACTGTGAGTATGAATATAGATTGAAGAGGATGAGTTTGGCTGCAGATTTGAGGATCCCGAAGACTCGATCATCCTTCTATGATGTGAGCCTATGCCTTGGAAGATGGACGACAAGCCTACATCATCAGCAAATCCTTCATCACCACCTGCGAGGAAGGAAACATAAACACATGGGTATGGGCGCTCCCCTTGGCAACTGCCAAGCTTGGGGGAGTGCCCCAGTATCGTATCACCATCACTTCTATCTTTACCGTTTTTCTTAGTTCGATCCTTTTGATAATATCTTGATCTAGTATAATAAAGTTTTAGTATGATTTAGTTGTGAGTTTTGCTTTATGATCCTTCTATGTAATCGAGTCCGTGAGCTATATAATAAAGATTAGTGTTGAGTCAAGGGCTTGATTATTTTGCTATGATCTTGAGGGAATAAAATAAAAGAGAAGAAATAAAGAGATCATATGGATCTTATGGAGAGTAATGAGCTCACATATAAAGAGTATGATGAATAAAAATTATTGAGAGTTGACAAACATAGTTTTGGTCATCGTTGCAATTAATAGGAAGTAATAAAGAAAGAAGGTTCACATATAAATATACTATCTTGGACATCTTTTATGATTGTGAGCACTCATTAAAATATGACATGCTAAAAAGTTGATGTTGGACAAGGAAAACAACGTAATGGGTTATGCTTTCTTACATCTGAGATAAATTATATTGTCATGGATAATCCAACATGTTGAGCTTGCCTTTCCCTCTCATGCTAGCCAATTTCTTTGCACCAAGTAGAGATACTACTTGTGCTTCCAAATATCCTTAAACCTAGTTTTGCCATGAGAGTCCACCATATCTACCTATGGATTGAGTAAGATCCTTAAAGTAAGTTGTCATTGGTGCACGCAATAAAAATTGCTCTCTAAATATGTATGACTTATTAGTGCGGAGAAAATAAGCTTTATATGATCTTGTGATGTGGAAGAAATAAAAGCGACAGACTACATAATAAAGGTCCATATCACAAGTGGCAATATAAAGTGACGTTCTTTTGCATTAAGATTTTGTGCATCCAACCATAAAAGCGCATGCCAACCTCTGCTTCCCTCTGCGAAGGGCCTATCTTTTATTCTTGTCTTATACTTCATGCAAAGAGTCATGGTGTTATTCACCTTTCCTTTTTACATTTTATCCTTTGGCAAGCATTATGTGTTGGAAGGATCAATATATATATGGCTAATTGGATGTGGGTTTTCATGAACTATTATTGTTGACATTACCCTTGAGGTAAAACGTTGGGAGGCAAAACTATAAGCCCCTTTCTTTCTCTATCTCCGATTAAAACTTCATAACCATAAATATCGCGTGAGTGTTAGCAATTGTGAAGGACTAAAAGATGGTTGAGTATGTGGACTTGCTGAGAATCTCTTATATTGACTCTTTCCTATGTTATGATAAATTGCAATTGCTTCAATGACTGAGATTATAGTTTGTTAGTTTTCAATGAAGTTTCTGATTCATACTTGAGTATGTGATTGAATTGTTACTTTAGCATAAGAGATCATATGACAATATATATATATATATATATATATATATATGCTGTTGTTCTAAGAATGATCATGATGCCCTCAGGTCCGTATTTTATTTTATCGACACCTCTATCTCTAAACATGTGGACATATTTTTCGATTTTGGCTTTCGCTTGAGGACAAGCGAGGTCTAAGCTTGGGGGAGTTGATACGTCCATTTTGCATCATGCTTTTATATCGATATTATTGCATTATGGGCTGTTATTACACATTATGTCACAATACTTATGCCTATTCTCTCTTATTTTACAAGGTTTACATGAAGAGGGAGAATGCCGGGAGCTGGAATTCTGGGCTGGAAACGGAGCAAATATTAGAGACCTATTCTGCACAGCTCCAAAAGTCCTAAACTTCATGGAAGTTATTTTTGGAATTAATAAAAAATACTGGAGAAAGAATGCACCAGAGGGGGCCCACACCCAGGCCACGAGGGTGGGGGGCGCGCCCTACCCCCTAGGCGCGCCCCCTGCCTCGTGGGTCCCCTGGTGGCCCTCCGATGCCCATCTTCTGCTATATGAAGTCTTTCGTCGAGGAAAAAAAATCATAAGCAAGCTTTCGGGAAGAAACTCCGCCGCCACGAGGCAGAACCTTGGCAGAACCAATCTAGGGCTCCGGCAGAGCTGCTCTGCCGGGGAAACCTCCCTCCGGGAGGGGGAAATCATCACCATCGTCATCACCAACGATCCTCTTTGGGAGGGGGTCAATCTCCATCAACATCTTCACCAGCACCATCTCATCTCAAACCCTAGTTCATCTCTTGTATCCAATCTTTGTATCCAAACCTCAGATTGGTACCTGTGGGTTGCTAGTAGTGTTGATTACTCCTTGTAGTTGATGCTAGTTGGTTTACTTGGTGGAAGATCATATGTTCAGATCCATTATGCATATTAATACCCCTCTGATTATGAACATGAATATGCTTTGTGAGTAGTTACGTTTGTTTCTGAGGACATGGGAGAAGTCTTGCTATAAGTAGTCATGTGAATTTGGTATTCGTTCGACATTTTGATGAGATGTATGTTGTCATCCCTCTAGTGGTGCCATGTGAACGTCAACTACATGACACTTCACCATTGTTTGGGCCTAGAGGGAGGCATTGGGAAGTAATAAGTAGATGATGGGTTGCTAGAGTGACAGAAGCTTAAACCTAGTTTATGCGTTGCTTCGTAAGGGGCTGATTTGGATCCATATGTTTCATGCTATGGTTAGGTTTACCTTAATACTTCTGTTGTAGTTGCGGATGCTTGCAATAGGGGTTAATCATAAGTGGGATGCTTGTCCAAATAAGGGTAGTACCCAAGCACCGGTGCACCCACATATCAAATTATCAAAGTACCGAACGCGAATCATATGAACGTGATGAAAACTAGCTTGACGATAATTCCCATGTGACCTCGGGAGCGCTTTACTTTATATAAGAGTTTGTCCAGGCTTGTCCTTTGCTACAAAAAGGATTGGGCCATCTTGCTGCACCTTATTTACTTGCATTACTTGTTACTCGCTACGAATTACCTTATCACAAAACTATCTGTTACCGATAATTTCAGTGCTTGCAGAGAATACCTTACTGAAAACTGCTTATCATTTCCTTCTGCTCCTTTTTGGGTTCGACACTCTTACTTATCGAAAAGGCTATGATAGATCCCCTACACTTGTGTGTCATCAGTATCCACTATGTTCTGAGATTGATGTTTCTATGACTTTGCTATGCTTAATGCTTGTCACTAGGGCCCGAGTGTCATGATTTCGGATCTGAACCTATTATGTTTTCATGAATATATGTGAGTTCTTGATCCTATCTTGCAAGTCTATAGTCACCTATTATGTGTTACGATCCGTTAACCCCGAAGTGACAATACTCGGGATACTTACCGGTGATGACCACAGTTTGAGGAGTTCATGTATTCATTAAGTGTTAATGCTTTGGTCCGCTACTCTATTAAAAGGAGGCCTTAATATCCCTTAGTTTCCAATAGGACCCCGCTGCCACGGGAGGGTAGGACAAAAGATGCCATGCAAGTTCTTTTCCATAAGCACGTATGACTATATTCGGAATACATGCCTACATTACATTGAAGAACTGTAGCTAGTTCTGTGTCACCCTATGTTATAACTATTGCATGAGGAATCGCATCCGACATAATTATCCATCACTGATCCTTTGCCTATGAGCTTTTCGTATATTGATCTTTGCTTTTTTACTTTTCCGTTGCTACTGTTACAATCACTATAAGACCAAAACTATTACTTTTGCTACCGTTACCGCTACTATCATACTATTTTGCTACTAAATACTTTGCTGCAAATATTAAGTTTTCCAGGTGTGGTTGAATTGACAACTCATCTACTAATACTTGAGAATATTCTTTGGCTCCCCTTGTGTCGAATCAATAAATTTGGGTTGAATACTCTACCCTCGAAAACTATTGCGATCCCCTATACTTGTGGGTTATCAATAGCCGGTGTCTTGCCCTCTGGCAGGGCATCGTCGTCCCCTTATTCAAAAACCAACTTTGATCCATGCAGCATAGGGACCCTTCCCCTTCGACTGAAGCATCAATCGGCGGTTCCACTCCAATGAGCGGTAGGGACAATCAGTCCAGCTTGTGGGGATCCCCCACCCCTCTCTCTGCCACATACACAATCCCTCTGGCACAAACGAGATGGGCTGGGATAGAACGGGATTATAGAAAAAGTGGGCCAATTTCATGGATTTCAAGATTAGTCTCGAAGTATGAATTTAAGATTTATTTTAATTTTTTCTCTTTTAACCTACGCCGGCGGAACACCACCACCTGTGGCCATCTGGCGTTGTCACCTCTGCCATGTCGTTGTCGCCCTAGCTTTCCCTCTAAATTGCAACCATGAACTCTAGTATCGGCAACCCGAACCCAAACCTACAAACATGAATTCCTTCGACAACGGATACGTTACCCCGTCTCCGGTAAGGCCCGGTGAAATTACCTAAACTACACAAACTTCGCTTCTGTTATTTATCAGGCACCTGAATTTTTTCAAAGCGTCGGTCACTTTTTCTTAGTTCATCCCGAGCTCGCTGGAGAAGGAGAGACATAGACGAAGAAGAAGTAGCCCCGCTATCTATCTTAGGGGGAAGCCATGGCCCCATTATATATATCTGAGAGGGAAGACATGGACCTATTATCTATAGGGGTGGGGATCTAGGGGTGCAGGGGATCGACGGAGTCTGTGCGGCGGGCCTTAGAGGGATGGTCGGGCGGCGGTCAGCACGACGGTGGTGGGAGCTCGAGGGGAGGGTGGGCCGGCGATATCCACCGACCACGGGGGGCAAAGGCAGGTGGTTAAGCCTGGGTAGGCAAGCGGCCGCGCAAGGAAGAAGGAAGGGAGGAAGAAGCTGACAGTAATGTGATCCAGTTTTGGTCGTTGGATGAATATCCGGTGGTCGTGGTAAAAAGTGACCGACGCAAACCATTTTTTCAGGCACCTAGTTAAGAACAGCTCCAACAGGCGCGCTAGATAAGCCGCGCACTGAAAAACCTAGCTATGTGGCGTGCGAGAGGCCAATTGGCGTGCTCCAGCGGGCGCACGAAAGTTTGGCGCAGCAAAAAAGCGGCGCGCGCGGGGGAAAAAGCGGCATCGGCCGCTGGCGCCCCGCCAACCCCCATCTTCCTTGCCTCACCTCTTCTTCCCGGGCCTTCTTCCTCACCTTTTTGGTGCCCCCGCCGCTGCCTTGCCTTCTCCCTCCCCCTCCAGTGCCCCGCCACCGCGCCTTCTCCCCCCGCCTCCAGCGCCCCACCGCCGCCACGCCTTCTGCCCCCACCACCGCCACGCCTTCTGCCCCCACCACCGCCATGCCGCCGTGCCCCTAGAGCAACTCCGGCTTCCACGGCGTCCGCCTCTGCCCCTCTGGCGTGTATTACACGGAGATCCGCTCCAGCGATACACGCCTTGGGCTCGGGACATTCAAGACGACCCACGAGGCCGCCTGCGCGTACGATGCGACGGCGTGGTGCCTAGGAAGGCCACAGTCGCAGATGAACTTCTCTAACGCGCGGACGCACTAGCAGGCGCAGGAACTCGCGCCTCCCCGCGACTAATCACCGAGGAGGATTGCCGCGTCCAGCGGAGGCGGGAGTGTCGCCTCCTCATCGCCGAGGCGGATGGGCACACCATGGCGGTGTGGCGCGAGCGCTTTCCGCAGGATGTCGTCGTCGAGAACGAGTTCTAGGCACAGAGGAGGGCAGAGCGAGTCGCGCGTCGACTGGACAAGCGTGAGCGGAAGGCACTGGCGGAAGCCCAATGTGATCTGGGACCTGCGTCGACCTGGGACGAGGAAGATCCTCGATGGACCGACGCGTTTACGTCGTCGGACTACACCACCGAGGAGGATGACGAGTAGCTTATCTAGTTGTCGACGCATTTATCTAGTATATTTGCATCTTAGCATCGTTTTTATCTAGCATTATTCGCATCGTATGGACTAGCTTGTGATGTGGGGCTTGAATTTAAACTATGTGTTGTTTCATCATATTTTTTCGTATGTGTTGCTTCAATTTTTACAAGCACCGGCTGCTCACGCCCGTTGGATTTTACAGCGGCTGCTGGCGCTATAGCGGCACGCTAATTTTTGCAGTGCCTGGTAAAACAAACACTCTTACGTGCTAAAATACGCTATTTCAGTGATGAAAAAAAATTAGGACGCCGCGCTACCGCGTGGTCTGTTGGAGATGCTCTAATAGACGCTTCCCACATACTTTTGTTTTATGAAGCAGGTTCGAGGACTTTCTGGTCTCTTCCCGTGTTAAAAATGACCATTTGGTTGTTTATATGGAATAGCGAATCCATTATAAATACGTTGCGTACAATATATTTTTCGAATTTAACTACAGACACCGCATCATGGACTTCTTTATTTTAATTTTCTTCAGAGTTCAGAGTTGACTATGACGCTGAGCAGAATGGATGAGACGTACTGTAGCTTCAAGTCCTTGGGATGGCGCGAACACGGAGGGGATTCTTCATGAGGGTGGTGAAATCCAGCACCTCGGTCATGTCCACCTCCTCCCCGTCCACCGCCGGCAGCCACTCCAGCTCCCTCACGAGGCTCCCGACGAAGAACTCCAAGTGCAGCATGGCGAGCGTATATCCCGGGCACATCCTGCGGCCCGCTCCGAAGGGCATCATCTTGATCTCCCTGCTCCCCGTGATGTCCACGCCGCACCCCTCGCCGCCGTCCAGGAACCGCTCCGGCCGGAACTCCCGCGCCGCCGCCCACACCGTCTCGTCTCGCCCGAACTCGGCGACCAGGAAGTTGACCTCCGCGCCCTTGGGGACCCTATAGCCGCCGATCTCCGTGTCGCTATGCACGCCGTGAGGGAGGAGGAAGTGAGCCGGCGGGTGGAGCCGTAGCCCCTCGAGGACCACGGCCTTCAGGTACGGCATCCGCTGCAGGTCGCCTTCGCTGAGCTCCGGCTTGCTCCTGACCTCCTCGTAGACCTTGGCCTGCATGTCCGGATGGTTCACCAGCTCCCCCATGATCCACTCCAGCGAGGTCACCGTGCTGTCCGTGCCGCCGCTCAAGAACTCGGAGCAGAGACTGACGAGCTCAGAGTCCGTGAGCGGGCGGCCGCCTTCGTCGGCCACGCGCAGCGCTAGGAGCGAGTCGGCGTAGCACGGCGGGTCATCGGCGCCGCGGGGCACGGAAGCGGAGCGCCGTGCTTCGATCATCGGGAGCAAGATCTCGTCCTGCCTCCGGCGGACGGCAAGGTGCGCTTCCCATCGCTTGCGGAAGAGCCTCTTGGTGAGCGCCGGGAAGAAGGAAAAGATGGGGAAGCTGGTGATGGTGCGGACGACCCACAGCTGCATCTCCTGCATCTCGTCGAGCAGCTCCGGGGCGAGCCGGGCGCCGAGGCTCATGTACACGAGCAGGTCGAACATGGCGTTCCGGAACGGCGTCCTCACCTCGACGGGGTCGCCGCCGGCGCCGCGCGCGCTGAGGTCGCGGACGAGCACGTCGCGCATCCGGCGCCTGGCGGGCGCGAACTGGCTGACGCAGGCCGGGTGCAGCGCCTCGGAGGCGAGGTTGCGGCGGACAAGGCGCCAGTAAGGCCCGTAGGGCGCGGCGTTGATGTTGCGGGAGCCGGAGGTGAAGAGGAGCCCCGGCTCGAAGAGCCTCGGGCGGTCGGCAAAGGTGGCGCCGCCCTGGACGAGAACGCGGTGGGCGAGGCGGCGGTCGGAGACGAAGACGAGGGCGCGGAAGAGGCGGATGGAGATGACGGAGCCGTAGCGCGCGTGCAGCTCGCGGAGGAGCGGCTCAAGGTGGAAGATGGATCGCCGGAGCGCTAGGAACTTAGCCAGGAAGACTAGCGCCGGCGGGCCCGGGGGGAGCTCCTTACCGGTCGCCTTCTTCTCGACGCCGTGGCGGCTGCTGAGCAAGAAGAGGAGCGAAGCTGCGAGCGAGAGTGAGAGAGTGATGAGCAAGAGGAGCGGTGGCCAGGCCGTGAGCTCCATGGTTGCAGCTCAAGCTATTCTGACCGAGCTTCTACTGTACTGTTCCAGTGTAATCGTTCGAGCTAACTACTTTCCTAGTGCTGGCGTATGGGCATTTGGCCGTCGCATACTCGCATTGGACGCATTCAGCTCTTGTCGATATCTGGAAGAGAATACTAGTCGACCACCATAGATTGCAAATATCATCGCGAACTGCGGAATATAAATAAACTCATCGACAACCCGAGGTCACGGGCGTGCCAATAATGCTAGATCTTATTTTTTATTTTCAGAATATGCTAGATCTACGGGAAAGAATTGACCTTAATTGCGAAATGATGTGGCGTGCAACCACGCAACTGCTGGAGAAATTTTTGGAGCAACAGTGCGGAGGCTCTTCCAACTATAAGAGCAACTCCAATCGAATCGGCGATCGCCAAAATGCACATGGAGCGCGTTTCACATGGACACAGACAGGCCGGCACGCACTTGGTAGTGAGACATCTTGGTTCATCCCCTGACCCTTATGATTAAGGCAAACTCTACCCTTTAGATTTCACCGTCGAGTCCGTGGATTCTTCTCCCCGATGCCTGCCGCTCCGGCGTTTGGTGGCGGGGACGGGAATCTTGGTGTTTCCACTCCGGTTAGTAGTTTAGGTTAGGTTTTTTAGTCCTCGCAGGCATGGCGTGCTCGGGCGGATGCCGGCGCTTCTTCTTCGAGTTTGTCTTCCGAATTCGTCTGTCTGGACGTAGTCGACGGAGCTTTGACCTAGATTCCTGTCGTTTCCTTGGGGCGGTGAAGTTAGATTTTCTCGTCATGTGGCGAGATTTGATGTTAGGTGTTTCATATTTATGCAAGGGTTCTACAACGAGAATTGCGGCTTCATGATGCTGGTCCTTAGGGGCACATGCTCGAAGACTTTCCGTCTGTCATCAACAAGATCAAGCCGGCTCCGGTAGAGAGCGGTGACAATGGCACATTGACGGTTCGTCCTGGCGGCAATAGTGGTCTTTCGGTGGTCTTATCGATGTAACTTTTATTATATTCGAGATGCTTTGTACTCCCGATGAACTTTTATAATATATCTGAACAACAATATTCAATTAAACCCGAGCACGACCTTGAGGGCTCGGATGACCACGAGCAATATGTGTCCGAATGGCCTAGGCCCATGTACAATTTCTGAAATCTCAAATTCACCCATGTGTAAAATGAGAAGTGGTGGTGACCTCTTTATATAGTAGCGCCCCCCCTCCCACCACCACCACACTAAGTGATGTGAAAAAGAAAAGATCACGCTTGTCTCGCCTTGCCTGGGCCGAAGCGACGCGTGCATGAGACATGCGCGTGAATGGTTCGCCGAAATCTGGTTCATGGCCTTTAGGGCCAGCCCGTGAGGGGCACTAGTAGAAAATAGGGCTGGCCAGCCCATTAGTCCCATGGGGGTATAGGTCCCGGTTCGTGAGGCCAGGGGGCCGGCTGGGCCTCGTGGGGCATTGGTGCCGGTTCGTCTGGACCCTTTGGTCCCGGTCAACCATTGGTCCCGGTTCGTGGCTTGAAGCGGGACCAAAGGGGGTCCTTTAGTCCCGGTTTCAGCCATGAACCGGGACCAATGAGATGCCTATATATACCCCCTCTCCAGCGAGCAGAGCACTCCACACAGCTTTATTTTCTGGCCGGCGAGGGGAGAGCTTTGTGGTGCTCTAGCTCACCTCATATGCACATGAGGTGTTGATACGTCTCCAACGTATCTGCTTTTCCAAACACTTTTGCCCTTGTTTTGGACTCTAACTTGCATGATTTGAATGGAACTAACCCGGACTGACGCTGTTTTCAGCAGAATTGCCATGGTATTATTTTTATGTAGAAATAAAAGCTCTCAGAATGACCTGAAAATCCACGGAGACGCGTTTTGGAATTAATAAAAAATACTGGCAAAAGAATCAACATCAGGGGGCCCACACCCTGTCCACGAGGGTGCAGGGCGCGCCCCCTGGGGCGCGCCCCTGCCTCGTGGCCCCCCTAGGACTCCACCGACCTCAACTCCAACTCTATATATTCATGTTCAGGGAGAAAAAAAATTAGAGAGAAGGATTCATCGCGTTTTATGATACGGAGCCGCCGCCAAGCCCTAATCTTCATCGAGAGGGCTGATCTGGAGTCCGTTCGGGGCTCCGGAGAGGGGAATCCGTCGCCATCGTCATCATCAACCTTCCTCTATCACCAATTTCATGATGCTCACCGACGTGCGCGAGTAATCCCATCGTAGGCTTGCTGGACGGTGATGGGTTGGATGAGATTTACCATGTATTCGAGTTAGTTTGGTTAGGGTTTGATCCCTAGTATCCATTATGTTCTAAGATTGATGTTGCTATGACTTTGCTATGCTTAATGCTTGTCACTAGGGCCCGAGTGCCATGATTTCAGATCTGAACCTATTATGTTTTCATGAATATATGTGAGTTCTTGATCCTATTTTGCAAGTCAATAGTCACCTACTATGTGTTATGATCCGGTAACCCCGAAGTGATAATAATCGGGACCACTCCCGGTGATGACCGTAGTTTGAGGAGTTCATGTATTCACTAAATGTTAATGCTTTGGTCCGGTACTCAACTAAAAGGAGGCCTTAATATCCCTTAGTTTCCAATAGGACCCCGCTGCCACGGGAGGGTAGGACAAAAAATGTCATGCAAGTTCTTTTCCATAAGCACGTATGATTATATTTGGAATACATGCCTACATTACATTGATGAACTGCAGCTAGTTTTGTGTCACCCTATGTTATAATTGTTGTATGAGGAATCGCATCCGACATAATTATCCATCATTGATCCATTGCCTACGAGCTTCTCACATATTGATCTTTGCTTAATTACTTTTTCTGTTGCCACTGTTACGATTGCTACAAAAACTACTACTGTTACTTTTGCCATCGTTACTTCCGTACTACTTTGCTACTAAATACTTTGCTGCAGATATTAAGTCTTTCAGGTGTGGTTGAATTGATAACTCAACTGCTAATACTTGAGAATATTCTTTGGCTCCCCTTGTGTCGAATCAATAAATTTGTGTTGAATACTCTACCCTCGAAAACTGTTGCGATCCCCTATACTTGTGGGTTATCAAGACCATTTTCTGTCGCCGTTGTCGGGGAGCATAGCTCTATTCTTTGAGTCACTTGGGATTTATATCTATTGATCACTATGAGGAACTAGAAAGATGAAAGAACCAAGATTTTTCCCTCAACTACGAGGGGAGGTAAGGAACTTCCATCTAGCTCTGCACTTGATTCTCCTTCTGTTTTGAGTAAACTTGCGACACCTACTCCTGCTATTGATTATGATATGTTGCATGTTATTGATGATGCCACTTCTGCTATGCATGATGCTTATGATGAAACTACTTCTATGCTTGATAATACCGTGCCATTATGTTAATTTCTTGATGAACAACTTGCAAGGGTTAGAGAGAATGAAATTATTGAAATAGATAATATTGATGAAAGTGATGATGAAGATTCTCCCCTAGATATGAATTGCCTGATGTGCCTGAAGGTTATATTATGGATAAAGAAACTGCTAGAGACTTCTTAGCTTGCAATGATAGATATGATCTTAAGAAATTATTAGTTAAGCTTAAAGAAAAGTCTTTGAATGCTAGAATGAAATATGACCCTGCTTTTGCTACTTCACCTATCTTTATTTCTGATAAGGATTATGGTTTCTCTATCGATCCTGAGTTAATTACTTTGGTTGAATCTGATCCTTTTTATGACTATGAATCTGAAACTATTGTGGCACATCTTACTAAATTGAATGATATAGCCACCCTATTCACTTATCAGGAAAAAATTCGTTACTACTATATCCTTAAGTTATTTCCGTTCTCATTAAAGGGTGATGCTAAAACATGGTTTAAATCTCTCGCTCCTGGTTGTGTGCGTAGTCCCTAGGATATGATTTATTACTTCTCTGCTAAATATTTCCCTGCTCATAAGAAACAAGCTGCCTTAAGGGAAATATATAATTTTGTGCAAATTGAAGAAGAGAGTCTCCCACAAGCTTGGGGGAGGCTTCTCCGATTACTTAATACTTTGCCTGATCATCCTCTCAAGAAAAATTAAATACTTGATATCTTTTGAAATGGACTAACCGATGCTTCCAGAGACCGCGTGGATAGTTGTGCTGGTTGTGTTTTCAGGGAAAGAACGGTTGAGCAAGCTGAATTGCTATTGAATAATATATTGAGTAATGATAATGATTGGACACTTCCTGAACCAACTGCTAAGCCAACTCCGAAGAAAAAGGGTATTCTATTTCTCAGTCCTGAAGATATGAAAGAGGCAAAGAAATCTATGAAAGAAAAGGGTATTAAAGCTGAAGGTGTTAAGAATTTACCACCTATTGAAGAAATACATGGTCTTAATAATGTCACACAGGTAGTAAAGGTAAATTCTCTCTATAGATTTGATCAAGGTGATATTCCTCGTAATAAGTCTGCTAGCCAATGCTTGGATGAGTTTGATAATTTTATTGTTAAACAAGAAAACTTCAATGCTTATGTTGGTAGAAAATTGAAACGTAATGCTTATATGGTTGAACAGTTGAGTGATTATATGTCTAGAGTTAAAGGTGACCTTAAACTTATTAGTAAACATGCTTCTATGCTTACCACTCAAGTAGAACAAGTGCTTAAAGCTCAAGATGATTTGCTTAATGAATTAAATAATAACAAAAATGATAATGTTGTTAGAGTTATGACTAGAGGGGGTAAAATGACTCAAGAACCTTTGTATCCTGAGGGCCACCCTAAGAGAGTTGAGCAATATTCTCAGATAACTAATGTTTATGAACTTAGTCCTTCTAAGAAGAAGAAAAAGAAAAATGATAGGACTTTGCATGCTTCTAGTGAACCTGTTGTTGACACACCTGAGAATCCCAATGATATTTCTATTTCTGATGCTGAAACACAATCTGGTAATGAACATGAACCTAGTGATAATGATGATGTTCATGTTGATGCTCAACCTAGCAATAACAATGATGTAGAGATTGAACCTGCTGTTGATCTTGAAACCCACAATCAAAAAATCAACGTTATGATAAGAGAGACTTCGTTGCTAGGAAGCACGATAAAGAAAGAGAACCATGGGTTCAGAAACCCATGCCTTTTCCTCCTAAACCATCCAAGAAAAAGGATGATGAGAATTTTGAGCGCTTTGCTGAAATGATTAGACCTATCTTTTTGCGTATGCGTTTGACTGATATGCTTAAAATGAATCCTTATGCTAAGTATATGAAAGATATTGTTACAAATAAAAGAAAGATACCGGAGGCTGAAATTTCCACCATGCTTGCCAATTATACTTTTAAATGCGGAATACCTAAGAAACTAGGAGATCCAGGAGTACCAACTATACCATGCTCCATTAAAAGAAACTATGTTAAAACTGCTTTATGTGATCTTGGAGCCGGTGTTAGTGTTATGCGTCTCTCTTTATATCATAGACTTGATTTGAATAATTTGACACCTACAGAAATATCTTTGCAAATGGATGATAAATCAACTGCTATACCTGTCGATATCTGTGAGGATATGCCTGTTGTGGTTGCAAACGTTACTATTTTAACGGACTTTGTTATTCTTGATATTCCCGAGGATGATAGTATGTCGATTGTCCTTGGTAGACCCTTTTTGAATACTCCAGGGGCTGTTATTGATTGCAACAAAGGCAATGTCACTTTTCATGTTAATGGTAATGAGCATACAGTACACTTTCCGAGGAAACAACCTCAAGTCCACAGTATCAATTCTATTGGAAAATTTTCAATGATAACTATTGGAGGTTTTGAATTCCCTCTTCCTACTATCAATAAGAAATATGATTTTCTTATTTTTGGGGACATGCATATCCCCGTTAAGGTAACCTAGTGTTATTTGAAAATTCTCCGGTTTCATGTTATTCGGAAAGAGTTTGTTAACAAGACTTGATCACCTTGTTAGTAGATTCCTTTTGATGAGCATGAGATGGATGAAGTTAGAAAGCACAACTCTTATACCCTCCTTTTACTTTCTGTCATTTAGATTAAATAAAGCAAAAAATAGTATTTTCTGTCTATTTACTGAATTATCCTTGCAATAAAAATACCTCAAAAATAAAAGTTCTCCAAATGTCCTGAAAATGAAATATGATTTTTTGTAGAATATTTAAGAATTTCTGGCACTAGGAACCCACCATTTGGCCACGAGGGTGCAGGGCACGCCCACCCCCCGGGGCGCGCACCCTACCTCGTGGGCCCCACGTGGACCCCCTCCACTTATTTCAGCACCCACTCACTTCATCTTCCTCTAGAAAAAAAAATCCTCCCATAGCTCAAACCCGTGTTCTAGCTCATCTTGTTGCCATTTTCTATCTCCTTGCGCAAAGCTCCATTCACAAAAATGTTTGGGGAGATTGTTCTTCGGTATGTGACTCCTCCAATGGTCCAATTAGTTTTTGTTCTAGTGCTTTATTTATTACAAATTTTTGCTGCTAAGGTGAACCTGTTCTTGAGCTTGCATGTCAAATTTATATGGTCCAAAGTAGTTTTAATGCATGATATAGTCTCTAGGCACTTATGGGAGTAGTTGCTATCAATCTTGTTGAGTTTGGTTCACTTTTATTTGAGGCACTAAAATTTCAGAAATTTTTCAGAGAAAGAAAATGTTTAGGAAAATGTACCAAGGTGGTTCCTCAAGGAAGCAAGGACCAAGGCTCATGATACCTGAGCCAGATGATGAACCACTGAGGGAAGCTCAAGTGCGGTCTTGTGAATGGCCGTCAGAGGAGTTTATGGTCCAGGAAGGCGTCAACTATGAATTTGATGCGTATGTGTGTAATGCTGATCTTGAGGACTTCGTGTCAGATAAGTGCTTGTAGTACCACTACCTAACTGATTCCTTTGTGAGGAGGTTTAAATTTACATCCTCGCGCAATTCGCACATTGTTTTATTTGATCTTTATGATAAGTCATATACCATGGACCTAGAAGATTTTAATACTGCTTGTAAACTCCCGCAGTGGGGCAATATTAGTGAACCTCGCAAATCTGAATATAAAGACTTTCTTGAAGGAAATATGCCCTAGAGGCAATAATAAAGTTATTATTTATTTCCTTATTTCATGATAAATGTTTATTATTCATGCTAGAATTGTATTAACCGGAAACATAATACATGTGTGAATACATTGACAAACAGAGTGTCACTAGTATGCCTCTACTTGACTAGCTCGTTGATCAAAGATGGTTAAGTTTCCTAACCATAGACATGAGTTGTCATTTGATTAACGGGATCACATCATTAGGAGAATGATGTGATTGACTTGACCCATTCCGTTAGCTTAGCACTTGATCGTTTAGTTTGTTGCTATTGCTTTCTTCATGACTTATACATGTTCCTATGACTATGAGATTATGCAACGCCCGTTTACCGGAGGAACACTTTGTGTGCCACCAAACGTCACAACATAACTGGGTGATTATAAAGGTGCTCTACAGGTGTCTCCAAAGGTACTTGTTGGGTTGGCGTGTTTCGAGATTAGGATTTGTCACTCCGATTGTCGGAGAGGTATCTCTGGGCCCACTCAGTAATGCACATCACTATAAGCCTTGCAAGCATTGCAACTAATGAGTTAGTTGCGGGATGATGTATTACGGAACAAGTAAAGAGACTTGCCGGTAACGAGATTGAACTAGGTATTGAGATACCGACGATCGAATCTCGGGCAAGTAACATACCGATGACAAAGGGAACAACGTATGTTGTTATGCGGTCTGACCGATAAAGATCTTCGTAGAATATGTAGGAGCCAATATGGGCATCCAGGTCCCGCTATTGGTTATTGACCAGAGAGGTGTCTCGGTCATGTCTACATAGTTCTCGAACCCATAGGGTCCGCACGCTTAACGTTCGTTGATGATATAGTACTATATGAGTTATGTATGTTGGTGACCGAATGTTGTTCGGAGTCCGGGATGAGATCACGGACATGACGAGGAACTCCGAAATGGTCCGGAGATAAAGTTTGATATATGGGATAATAGTGTTTGGTCACCGGAAGGGTTCCGAAATTCACCGGAAGGGGTTCCGGATGTTTCCCGAAATGTTTGGGCACGAGAACACTTTATCTGGGCCAAAGGGGAAAGCCCACGAGGCTTTTGGAAAGTGCAAAAGGAAGTTTTGCGGAGACCAGAGGCTAGACGCCACGAACCCTGGCGTCTAGGGGGTAGACGCCGGGAACCCTGGCGTCTAGCCCTAGAGTCCGAGAAGGACTCTTGCCTTTCGGGTGAAACCGACTTTGAGGAGGCTTTTACTCCAAGTTTCGACCCCAGGGCTCAACATATAAATAGAGGGGTAGGGCTAGCACCAAAGACACATCAAGAAACACCAAGCCGTGTGCCGGCAACCCCGTCCCCTCTAGTTTATCCTCCGTCATAGTTTTCGTAGTGCTTAGGCGAAGCCCTGCGGAGATTGTTCTTCACCAACACCGTCACCACGCCGTCGTGCTGCCGGAACTCATCTACTACTTCACCCCTCTTGCTAGATCGAGAAGGCGAGGACGTCACCGAGCCGAACGTGTGCAGAACTCGGAGGTGCCGTGCTTTCGGTACTTGGATCGGTCGGACGTGAAGACGTACGACTACGTCAACCGCGTTGATATAATGCTTCCGCGAACGGTCTACGAGGGTACGTAGACAACACTCTCCCCTCTCGTTGCTATGCATCACCATGATCTTGCATGTGCGTAGGAATTTTTTTGAAATTACTACGTTCCCCAACATTTCTTGCTAGTATCACTGTGGGGGAATCTAGGGAAATCACACAAGCTACCATAGGGAGCATTCATTTCCCTTCCATACATTTTTTCTCTCTTTATAGGCAGATGCATTAACGGTAAAGATGAGGCTTGTCACACGTGCGTTCCAGATCTTTGTGTCCTCAAGAGTGCGGTATTAGGCGATAAATAATATAACTTGGGGGCCATTGTGGCACGAAGGTTGCATCTTAACAGTATAAGTGGAGATTTGTTTGGTGGAATTTATGCAACTCGTGTAGCTAATTATCTTAATGTACCCATACATGAAAATGATATTGAGTTGCCTCCTGCTTATCTAGATTATAATGCTATGGTTCGCCATCAGTTTCTTGAGAGGAATGAACAGTTCTTCCCGTACCGACTAATCTTTGATAGACAGCGCACTGTCCATGTTGCCCTCCCTGCTCCTACTTTCTTTAAATTTCAGGAAAAATGGAGACATATTATAACCAGGGAGGAGGCAAACGAGTAGGAGAGGAGGACGGAGGCAGCTCGTCTCCAAGCTGCAGCTCTTCAGGCAGTAGCTGCTGCATCTCAGTACAGCCCCAGCTATGACTTTGGATATCCACTAGGCCAGCAGTGGCCATAGACCAACTTAGGCCAAAAGCCTAAGCTTGGGGGAGTACATGTTTCACACCGACATTACATTCACGTTCACACACTCATGCCAGTTGTCAGTGCTCATACTTTTTCATTGTACTATCCATGCTAGTTTATTTTCCTTTCTAAGCCTTCTTCTTGTGTGTTTGAAAAACCTTAAGAAAACCCAAAAAAATTAGTTGTAGCTTTTTGCTAGTTTACTTTCCATGCCCGTAGTAGTAATTAAAATAAAACCCAAAAATATTTCTCATTCTTCTTTTGCTTGTTGGGAGCTTTCCCGTGTAAATACTTTTATTTCTTTTCTTATTCTTTCGGGGTCGAGAGGAGAAGACCATGATGAAAATGTTGAGTGGCTCTCATATGCATTATTGTTGATTTAACCAAGAGCCCATATTACCTTGTCTTCTCCCTTGTATTAAATGCTTGCAGATTCCAGCTTAGTCCAATGCACGCGCACCATTATTATTATCCACACCGTTCGGTTGTGCGAGTGAAAGGCAATAATGACGATATATGATGGACTGATTGAGATGAGAGAAGCTAGTATGAACTCGACCTATCTTGTTTTTGTAAATATGATTAGTTCATCGTTCCTGATTCAGCCTATTATGAATGAAACATGTTTGCAATGACAATTAGAGATTATAGTTGATCATGCCATGCTTAATTAGCTAGGAGTTTATAATGGTTTATCTTGCGTGCCAACATGCTATTAAAATGGTTGTGATGTGGTATGATAGGGTGGTATCCTCCTTTGAACGATTCGAGTGGCTTGACTTGGCACATGTTCACGCATGTAGTTGAAACAAAATCAACATAGCCTCCACGATATTTATGTTCATGGTGATTTATATCCTACTCATGCTTGCACTCATTGTTGATTAATCTTAATGCATGTTCATGACTGTTGTCGCTCTCTAGTTGGTCGCTTTCCAGTCTCTTTCTAGCCTTCACTTGTACTAAGCGGGAATACTGCTTGTGCATCCACTTCCATAAACCCCAAAGTTATCCCATATGAGTCCACCATACCTTCCTATATGCGGTATTTACCTGCCGTTCCAAGTAAATGTGTATGTGGCTATGTGCCAAACTCTAAACCTTCAAATGAAATTCTGTTTTGTATGCTCGAATAGCTCATGTATCAACTAGGGATGTCTATATCTTCCATGCTAGGTGGGTTATTCTCACGATGAGTGGACTCCGCTCATCACTCACGAGAAAATGGATACCGGGATGCCCAGTCCGATGCTTAAATCAAAATAATTGCAAACAAGACTCCCCCAGGACTGTTGTTAGTTGGAGGCACCCGTTGTTTTGGACAAGCCATGGACTGATGTTTGTTGGTGGTGGGGAGTATAAACTTTACCATTCTGTTTGGGAACCGCCTATAATGTGTGTAGCATAGAAGATATCGAGATATCTTGGTTGTTATGTTGACAATGAAAATTTTCCACTCAAAATATTACTTATCTCTGTTTCAAAACTCGAGCTCTGGCACCTCTACAAATCCCTGCTTCCCTCTGCGAAGGGCTTATCTATTTACTTTTATGTTGAGTCATCATTCTCTTATTGAAAATCATCAGTTTGAGAGCACCACTGTCATTTGCATGCATTGCTATTAATTTACATGATTGGATCTCTTTTATCATGAATTACAGTGTCTAGTCAGTCCTTGATCTTCAGGGGTGCTCTGCATTTATGTTTTGTGGTCCCAGAAAGGGCTAGCGAGATACCATCTTGTTATATCATGTTATGATTGTTTTGAGAAAGTGTTGTCATCCGAGATTTATTATTATTGCTCGCTAGTTGATTATGCCATTGATATGAGTAAACATGAGACCTAAATGTTATTGTGAATATGGTTAGTTCATAATCTTTGCTAAAAACTTGAATGCTGGCTTTACATATTTGCAGCAGCAAGATCAAACAGAGTTTGTAAAAGTTTTTCTTTATCACTTTCAGTTTTTCAACTGGATTGCTTGAGGACAAGCAAATGTTTAAGCTTGGGGGAGTTGATACGTCTCCAACGTATCTACTTTTCCAAACACTTCTGCCCTTGTTTTGGACTCTAACTTGCATGATTTGAATGGAACTAACCCGGATTGACGTTGTTTTCAGCAGAATTGCCATGGTGTTATTTTTGTGCAGAAATAAAATTTCTCGGAATGACCTAAAAATCCACGGAGACGCATTTTGGAATTAATAAAAAATACTGGTGAAAGAATCAGCATCAAGGGGCCCACACCCTGTCCACGAGGGTGCAGGGCGCACCCCCCCTGGGGCGCGCCCCCTGCCTCATGGGCCCCTGTGACTCCACCGACCTCAACTCCAACTCTATATATTCACGTTCGGGGAGAAAAAAATCAGAGAGAAGGATTCATCGTGTTTTACGATACAGAGCCGCCGCCAAGCCCTAATCTTCATTGGGAGGGCTGATCTGGAGTCCGTTCGGGGCTCCGGAGAGGGGAATCCGTCATCATCAACCTTCCTCCATCACCAATTTCATGATGCTCACCGCCGTGCGTGAGTAATCCCATCATAGGCTTGCTGGACGGTGATAGGTTGGATGAGATTTACTATGTATTCGAGTTAGTTTTGTTAGGGTTTGATCCTTAGTATCCATTATGATCTAAGATTGATGTTTCTATGACTTTGCTATGCTTAATGCTTGTCACTAGGGCCCGAGTGCCATGATTTCAGATCTGAACCTATTATGTTTTCATTAATATATGTGATTTCTTGATCCTATCTTGCAAGTCAATACACTGGTGCGCGTTGGTCCTAAACAAATGGTTTTTAACCCCTTTCCGTGACGGCATTTGGAACCGTCGCCAAGTGAGTGTGGGCGATAGGGGGGTCCTTCCCACACGATCCACAAACCGTCGGGGATGAGGAGCCTTCATGCATACAGTTGTCCCTATATAACCGTTTCCGATATCTCGAATATCCCAAATGCTTCATACTTGCTACTCGTTTGTGGTTGCATTGCCGTCGCAGTCGGAGTTTTGTGGTTCTGCCTAAAACCAGGCAGATTCCACGCACGGGAGTTTTCCAGGCAGATTCTAGGCACAGGAGTTTTACGATGCCTGGCACATCACAAACAGTTCATGATTATAAACCGTGTACGATAGGTAGACAATCACACACATTTAGTTTTCCCGCACCGTATGTGATAGTGTCTAACATCACACACGCTTTGCAAATGGCAACTGTGTGCATGCTTGCACACGTTTCTGCTACCTCTTGAGCACGCGTTGGTTTTCCCTTGAAGAGGAAAGGGTGATATAGCAAAGTAGCGTAAGTATTTCCCTTAGTTTTTGAGAACCAAGGTATCAATCCAGTAGGAGATTACACGCAAGTCCCTCATACCTGCACAAACAAACAAGAACCTCACAACCAATGCGATAAAGGGGTTGTTAATCCCTTCACAGTCACTTACGAAAGTGAGATCTGATAGAGATAATAAGATAAATATTTTTGGTATTTTTGTTGTATAGATTGGAAAATAAACGGCGACAGAAATGGCTTGTTGACGGGAGAATAATATAATGGAGAATAGACCCGGGGGCCATAGGTTTCACTAGTGGCTTCTCTCAAGATAGCAAATTCTACGGTGGGTAAACAAATTACTGCCGAGCAATTGATAGAAAAGCACATAGTTATGAGAATATCTAGGCACGGTCATGTATATAGGCATCACGTCCGCGACAAGTAGACCGAAACGATTCTGCATCTACTACTATTACTCCACACATCGACCGCTATCCAGCATACATCTAGAGTATTAAGTTCATAAGAACATAGTAACACATTAGGCAAGATGACATGATGTAGAGGGATAAACTCAAGCAATATGATATAAACCCCATCTTTTTATCCTCGATGGCAACAATACAATATGTGCCTTGCTGCCCCTGCTGTCACTGGGAAAGGACACTGCAAGATTGAACCCAAAGCTAAGCACTTCTCCCATTGCAAGAAAGATCAATCTAGTAGGCCAAAACAAAATGATAATTCGAAGAGACTTGCAAAGATATTAAATCATGCATAAAAGAATTCAGAGAAGAATCAAATATTGTTCATAGATAATCTTGATCATAAACCCACAATTCATCAGATCTTGACAAACACACCGCAAAAAGAATTACATCGAATAGATCTCCACAAGAGAGGGGGAGAACTTTCTATTGAGATCCAAGAGAGAGAAGAAGCCATCTAGCTAATAACTATGGACCCGAAGGTCTATGGTAAACTACTCACACATCATCGGAGAGGCTATGGTGTTGATGTAGAAGCCCTCCATGATAGATTCCCCCTCCGGCGGAGCGCTGGAAAAGGCCCCAAGATGGGATCTCACAGGTACAGGAGGTTGCGGCGGTGGAAATAGGGTTTCATGGTGCTCCGGGATGTTTTCAGGGTATATGGGTATATATAGGAGGAAGAATTACGTCGGTGGAGCTGCGAGGGGCCCACGAGGGTGGGGGCGCGCCTACCCCTGGATGCGCCCTCCTGCCTCGTGGCCTCCTCGCTTCTTTCTTGACATCCACTCCAAGTCTCCTGGATCATGTTCGTTCCAAAAATAACTCTCTCGAAGGTTTCATCCTATTTGGATTCCGTTTGATATTCCTTTTCTGCGAAACACTGAAATAGGAAAAAAACAATTCACACTTGGCCTTTGGTTAGTAGGTTAGTCCCAAAAATAATATAAAAAGGTATATTAAAGCCCATTAAACATCCCAAATAGATAATATAATAGCATGGAACAATAAAAAATTATAGATACGTTGGAGATGTATCAAGCATCCCCAAGCTTAATTCCTGCTCGTCCTCGAGTAGGTAAATGATAAAAAGAGAATTTTTGATGTGGAATGCTATCTAGCATAATTCTCAATGTAATTTTCTTTATTGTGGCATGAATGTTCAGATCTGAAAGATTCAAGACAAAAGGTTAATATTGACATAAAAATAATAATACTTCAAGCATACTAACTAAGCAATCATGTCTTCTCAAAATAACATGGCCAAAGAAAGTTATCCCTACAAAATCATATAGTCTGGCTATGCTCTATCTTCATCACACAAAGTATTTAATCATGCACAACCCCGATGACAAGCCAAGAAATTGTTTCATACTTTTGATGTTCTCAAACTTTTTCAATCTTCACGCAATACATGAGCGTGAGCCATGGATATAGCACTATAGGTGGAATAGAATGTTGGTTGTGGAGAAGACAAAAAGGAGAAGATAGTCTCACATCAACTAGGCGTATCAACGGGCTATGGAGATGCCCATCAATAGATATCAATGTGAGTGAGTACGGATTGCCATGCAACGGATGCACTAGAGCTATAAGTGTATGAAAGCTCAACAAAAGAAACTAAGTGGGTGTGCATCCAACTTGCTTGCTCACAAAGACCTAGGGCATTTTGAGGAATACCATCATTGGAATATACAAGCCAAGTTCTATAATGTAAAATTCCCACTAGTATATGAAAGTGACAACATAGGAGACTCTCCATCATGAAGATCATGGTGCTACTTTGAAGCACAAGTGTGGTAAAAGGATAGGAACATTGTCCCTTCTCTCTTTTTCTCTCATTTTTTTATTTAGGCCTTTTTCTCTTTTTTTATGGCCTCTTTTTTTCTTTTCGTCCGGAGTCTCATCCCGACTTCTGGGGGAATCATACTCTCCATCCTTCTTTCCTCACTTGGGACAATGCTCTAATAATGATGATCATCACACTTTTATTTACTTACAACTCAAAAATTACAACTCAATACTAGAAAAAAAATATGACTCTATGTGAATGCCTCCGGTGTACCGGGATGTGCAATGAATCAAGAGTGACATGTATGGAAGAATTATAGAGGTGGCTTTGCCATAAATACGATTTCAACTACATGATCATGCAAAGCAATATGACAATGATGGAGCTTGTCATAATAAACGGAACGGTGGAAAGTTGCATGGCAATATATCTCGGAATGGCTATGGAAATGCCATAATAGGTAGGTATGGTGGCTGTTTTGAGGAAGGTATATGGTACCGGTGAAAGTTGCGCGGTACTAGAGAGGCTAGCAATGGTGGAAGGGTGAGAGTGCGTATAATCCATGGACTCAACATTAGTCATAAAGAACTCACATACTTATTGCAAAAATCTATTAGTTATCGAAACAAAGTACTAAGCGCATGCTCCTAGGGGGATAGATTGGTAGGAAAAGACCATCGCTCGTCCCCGACCGCCACTCATAAGGAAGACAATCCATAAATAAATCATGCTCTGACTTCATCACATAACGGTTCACCATACATGCATGCTACGAGAATCACAAACTTTAGAACAAGTATTTCTCAAATTCACAACTACTCAACTAGCATGACTCTAATATCACCATCTTCATATCTCAAAACAATCATGAAGTATCAAACTTCTCATAGTATTCAATGCACATTTTATGAAAGTTTTTATTATACCCATCTTGGATGCCTATCATATTATGACTAATATTATAGCCAAAGCAAATTACCATGCTGTTCTAAAGGACTCTCAAAATAATATAAGTGAAGCATGCGAGATCAATATTTTTTGTAAAATAAAACCACCATAGTGCTCTTAAAGATATAAGTGAAGCACTAGAGCAAAATTATCTAGCTCAAAAGATATAAGTGAAGCACATAGAGTATTCTAATAAATTCCGATTCATGTGTGTCTCTCCAAAAGGTGTGTACAGCAAGGATGGTTGTGGTAAAATAAAAACCAAAGACTCAAATCATACAAGACGCTCCAAGCAAAACACATATCATGTGGTGAATAAAAATATAGCATCAAGTAAAGTTACCGATGGACGAAGACGAAAGAGGGGATGCCTTCCGAGGCATCCCCAAGCTTAGGCTTTTGGTTGTCCTTGAATTTTACCTTGGGGTGCCTTGGGCATCCCCAAGCTTCCGGGGCCACTCCTTGTTCCAAAATCCATCAAATCTTTACCCAAAACTTGAAAACTTCACAACACAAAACTCAACAAAAAATCTTATGAGCTCCGTTAGTACAAGAAAACAAACCACCACTTCAAGGTACTATAATGAACTCATTCTTTATTTATATTTGTCATGGAATTGTCATGGCAGATGTCCTAGTGAAAGGACTTAATCGTGGAGCCATCACAACTAGGAAGCTTAAAGGGGTTAAACGGGACAAAGGACACGAGAGGTTTATACTGGTTCGGCCCCTTGCGATAAAGGTAAAGGCCTAGTCCAGTTGACGTGGTATTGCTAGGTTTCGATGTACAAGGAGCGAATATACTTATCCTGGCTCTCGATTTGTTGTTTCTTGTCCTAAGCCGCCACCGGGTCGTCCCCTTATATACACAGGTTGACGCCCTGCGGCCTACAGAGTCTCGGCCGGCTCATACAACGTGTCCGGCTCGGTGACGTATCTTACATGCCTTATATTACAAGTCTATTCATACATGGCGGTTTATACTTACGGGCCTTAAGCCTCCTCTGGGCTTGGGCCTATTATAAGCCTAACTGTGAACCGTCATCTTGTATACTCTTGGGCTTTATTTAGGTAAAACCGCCATTGTGGTTGACCCGACCCCTCCTGGGCGGGTCATATCTGATAGTTATATCCCCAACATTAGGCCCCAGGTTGATTTGAACTTTGTTCATGTCAATCTCCAACACTTAGAAAAAATCCATCTACCACTGCTGTGAAAGCCTTGTAACCCGCCATGACGTCATCTCCAGAAATTTTGGAAACCCGCCACGACGTCACCTTAACGAATCTTTATCTTAAATTCCTTCCGAAAATCGAGGCGTCCAATTAGCTGGATAACCATTGCTACCTCTTGAGCACTGCGTTGGTTTTTCCCCGAAGAGGAAGGGATGATGCAGCAAAGTAGCGTAAGTATTTCCCTCAGTTTTTGAGAACCAAGGTATCAATCCAGTAGGAGGCTACGCGCGAGTCCCTCGTACCTTCACAAAACAAATAAATCCTCGCAACCAACGCGATAAGGGGTTGTCAATCCCTACACGGCCACTTACGAGAGTGAGATCTGATAGATATGATAAGATAATATTTTTGGTATTTTTATGATAAAGATGCAAAGTAAAATAAAAGCAAAGTAAAAAGCAAAGGAAATAACTAAGTATTGGAAGATTAATATGATGAAGATAGACCCGGGGGCCATAGGTTTCACTAGTGGCTTCTCTTAAGAGCATAAGTATTCTACGGTGTGTGAACGAATTACTATTGAGCAATTGACAGAATTGAGCATAGTTATGAGAATATCTAGGCATGATCATGTATATAGGCATCACGTCCGAGACAAGTAGACCAACTCCTGCCTGCATCTACTACTATTACTCCACTCATCGACCGCTATCCAGCATGCATCTAGAGTATTAAGTTAATGAAAACAGAGTAACGCCTTAAGCAAGATGACATGATGTAGAGGGATAAACTCATGCAATATGATGAAAACCCCATCTTGTTATCCTCGATGGCAACAATACAATATGTGCCTTGCTGCCCCTACTGTCACTAGGAAAGGACACCGCAAGATTGAACCCAAAGCTAAGCACTTCTCCCATTGCAAGAAAGATCAATCTAGTAGGCCAAACCAAACTGATAATTCGAAGAGACTTGCAAAGATAACCAATCATACATAAAAGAATTCAGAGAAGATTCAAATATCGTTCATATATAGACTTGATCATAAACCCACAATTCATCGATCTCAACAAACACACCGCAAAAAGAAGATTACATCGAATAGATCTCCACAAGAGAGGGGGAGAACATTGTATTGAGATCCAAAAAGAGAGAAGAAGCCATCTAGCTAATAACTATGGACCCATAGGTCTGAGGTGAACTACTCACACTTCATCGGAGGGGCTATGGTGATGATGTAGAAGCCCTCCGTGATGGATACCCCCTCCGGCGGAGCTCCGGAACAGGCCCCAAGATGGGATCTCGTGGATACAGAAAGTTGCGGCGGTGTAATTAGGGTTTTGGCTCCGTATCTGATCATTTGGGGGTACGTAGGTATATATAGGAGGAAGGAGTACGTCGGTGGAGCAACAGGGGGCCCACGAGGGTGGAGGGCGCGCCTGGGGGGGGGGGGGAGGCGTGCCCCCCTACCTCGTGGCCTCCTCCCTTGTTTCTTGACGTAGGGTCCAAGTCCCCTGGATCATGTTCGGTGAGATAATCACGTTCCCGAAGGTTTCATTCCGTTTGGACTCCATTTGATATTCCTTTTCTTCGAAACCCTAAAATAGGCAAAAAAAACAGCAATTCTGGGCTGGGCCTCCGGTTAATTGGTTAGTCCCAAGAATAATATAAAAGTGGATAATAAAGCCCAATAATGTCCAAAACAGTAGATAATATAGCATGGATCAACCAAAAATTATAGATACGTTGGAGACGTATCAAGCATCCCCAAGCTTAATTCCTGCTCGTCCTCGAGTAGGTAAATGATAAAAACATAATTTTTGATGCGGAGTGCTACTTGGCATAATTTTAATGTAATTCTTCTTAATTGTGGTATGAATATTCAGATCTGAAAGATTCGAGATAAAAGTTCATATTGACATAAAAATAATAATACTTCAAGCATACTAACTAAGCAATTATGTCCTTTCAAAATTACATGGCCAAAGAAAGTTCATCCCTACAAAATCATATAGTTTTGTCATGCTCCATTTTCGTCACACAAGAATGCTCTCATCATGCACAACCCCGATGACAAGCCAAGCAATTGTTTCATACTTTAGTAATCTCAAACCTATAAACTTTCACGCAATATATGAGCGCGAGCCATGGATATAGCACTATGGGTGGAATAGAATATGATGATGGGGGTTATGTGGAGAAGACAAAAAAGGAGATAGTCTCACACCAACGAGGCTAATCAATGGGCTATGGAGATGCCCATAGATTGATGTTAATGCAAGGAGTAGGGATTGCCATGCAACGGATGCACTAGAGCTATAAATGTATGAAAGCTCAACAAAAGAAACTAAGTGGGTGTGCATCCAACTTGCTTGCTCACGAAGACCTAGGGCACTTGAGGAGGCCCATTGTTGGAATATACAAGCCAAGTTCTATAATGAAAAATTCCCACTAGTATATGAAAGTGACAAAACAGAAGACTCTCTATCATGAAGATTATGGTGCTACTTTAAAGCACAAGTGTGGAAAAAGGATAGTAGCACTGTCCCTTCTTTTTTTATTTTTTTATTTGGCCTTTCTTTTTTTGGCCTTTCTCTCTTTTTTAAATTTTTTTGGAACAATGCTCTATTAATGATGATCATCACACTTCTATTTATTTACAACTCAATGATTACAACTCAATACTTAGAACAAGATATGACTCTATACGAATGCCTCCGGCGGTGTACCGGGATATGCAATGAACCAAGAGTGACATGTATGAAAGAATTATGAACGGTGGCTTTGCCAAAAATACTATGTCAACTACATGATCATGTGTAACGCCCTCGATGCGGCTATAGCTCCCACGTGTCGAGGCACGACTTAGAGACATAACCGCATTGAAAGCAATGTCGCAAGTTAGGAAATCATCACAACATCCCATGTAATATATATAATAAAAGGGGAGATACATAGTTGGCTTACACTCGCCACGTCACATCAGAGTACATAAATAACATCCATCAGACAAACACTCATGGCCCGACTACGGCGCCAAAATAGAAAAGAACCCAACATGCGACAAGGCCCTGAATCGAACCCCAACTAGGCACCACTACTGATCATCAGGAAAAGACACGTAGTAACGCTGAGAGTCCTCATCGAACTCCCACTTGAGCTCGTAATCGTCACCTGGAGCGGAATCACCTGGACCTGCATCTGGAGTTATAGTATCGGTGAGCCACAGGGACTCAGCAATCTTGCACCCTCGCGATCAAGACTATTTAAGCTTATGGGAAGGAAAGGCAAATATATGTGGAGCTGCAGCAAGCGACTAGCTTATATGGTGGCTATCTTATTCGCAAAAGAGAGTGAGAAGAGGAGGCAAAGCGCGAGCGAGAATCTAGAAGAACAACCTGCGCAAGCATAACTCCAACACCGTGTCCACTTCCCGGACTCCGCCGGAAAGGGGCCATCACGGTAACACACTCAGTTGATTCGTTTTAATTAATTAAGGTTCAAGTTATCTACAACCGGACATTAACAAATTCCCATCTGCCCATAACCGCGGGCATGGCTTTCGAAAGTTCAATCCCTGCAGGGGAGTCCCAACTTAGCCCATGACAAGCTCTCACGGTCAACGAAGGAATAGACCTCCTCCCAAGACGTTCCGATCAGACTCGGTATCTCGGTAATTCAAGACAACTCCGACAATGGTAAAACAAGTCCAGCAACACCACCCGCTGTGCCGACAAATCCCGATAGGAGCTGCACATATCTCATTCTCAGGGCACACCGGATAAGCTAAACGTACGGGAGCCAACGTAACCCAAGTTGCCGAGGGACGGCCCCGCACGGTGCTCTAGGTTGGACCAACACTCAGAGGAGCACTGGCCCGGGGGGGTAAAATAAGATGACCCTTGAGTCCGCGAAACCCAAGGGAAAAAGGCTAGGTGGCAAATGGTAAAACCAAGGTTGGGCATTGCTGGAGGAGTTTTATTCAAGGCGGACAGTCAAGGGGTTCCCATTATAACCCAACCGCGTAAGGAACGCAAAATCCGGGAACATAACACCGATATGACGGAAACTAGGGCGGCAAGAGTGGAACAAAACACTAGGCGAGAGGCCGAGCCTTCCACCCTTTACCAAGTATATAGATGCTTTAAGATAACATGGCAATATAATGATATCCCAACAAGTAAATAAATGATGTTCCAACAAGGAACGGCCTCCAATCTTCACCTGCAACTAGCAACGCTATAAGAGGGGCTGAGCAAAGCGGTAACATAGCCAATCAATGGTTTGCTAGGACATGGAGGGTTAAAGTTTCAACATGGCAATTGGGAGGCTGACAAGCAAAAGGTAGGCATCGTAGCATTGGCATAGCAAAGAGCGAGCAAACTAGCATAGCAAAGATAGTAGTGATTTCGAGGGTATGATCATCTTGCCTGCACAGTTGTCAGAGTTGACTGGATCCTCACAAACTCAACGGGCTCCTCGGTAGCGAACTCGTCTCCCGGCTCTACCCAAACAAGACAAACAAGCAACAAGGATACAATCAACCACGTGCAAGAACAAGCAATATGATGAAATGATGATATGCTATGCGGGATGCGATGCGGGATGCAAAATGCAAGATATGACAGGAAATGCATGAACCTGGCCTCAACTTGGAATTCCAAGGGTGCCACTGGAAATATGAGATGAAATTTCTTGAAAACGATATAAAGAACGCCGGAATCGGAGTTACGGTTTGGAAATGGCAAGCGTTTTAAGAATGACACCGGTCTGCGATTTACAGCAAGTAGGCATCTAAATGCAATGAGATGAACATGCTACAGCCACCAAACATGACAACAAAATACATGGCAGGGATGCACACAAGATGCTTAACAAAAGACTAGCACTGAGCCTCGGCCAATTCATCTATTATGAGGTTCAAACAAGCATGTCAAAAACGCAAATGCAAAACAGATCTCAGACTTAGTGAAATTAACACTTGTCTGAAATTTCTGATCACGAAGCCCTCTTCGGAGCAACAAAACAACATGATATATGACCTGATAAGACAAGTAAGAACATGGCATGGAGCTACTCAACAAGCTTAACAAAAGTCCCAAAGTGACCTGGGGCCAAAAGGGATCACAAAATATACTAACGGGCACACGAACATAGCTAAAACACAATCAGTTTTCAGACTTAGTGAAAACTGAGACATGCTGAAATATAACTCACGAAGGCATGTAAACGAGCTCGATGCACTCACTACGGTTCAAGTCATGGCAAGGCAAGCATACATCCATAAAGAAGGCACAAAATGCTAGCTAGACATGGCAAGAACAATGGCATGGCAAGCACGGATCAACTACAATAACATCGGCAAAATCGCAAACAAGTTGACGATCTGCCCAGATTCACAACTAAGAAAAAGTAGAGCTCGATTGAATCAAGCTAGGGTGCTCCATAATTGCAAACAAAGACATGGATGGATAGAGCATAACATGATTAACAAAACTCCTTTACTGATCATCCTCAAAAGAGGCACGGATCACTAGGAAACAAGTTGAACACACGGCAGCATGAACTAAAATATCCCAGACTTGGTGAAAACAACTAAGTCCCTGAAAACAGATTTACCGGGTGCCTCACTTTGCAAGCTAGCACAAGTCACCACACACATCCTAAAAATGCATGGGTTGCACCTCTGGGGAGAAGACAAAATGCTTAACAAAACATATGAAGGACTCACAGGCATATCATGCACACAATAATCATGGCAAAAATGACAAAAGTCTAAGATGAACTAGCAGATCTGACAATTAACTCACGAAGCCTCCTTCTAACAGCATTTTGGGCATAAAGACGAACATTTTGATATATTATATGCCCAAAACGGAGCTACGGATGCGGAGATATCACTGGTCAAAGTATGCTCGAAAATTAGGGTTTCGGGAGAGAAAGTCAACCGGATCCGAAAATATCTCAGATCTGAAGCTACTGTAGCAACACGACTCCCGAGGATCGCCGGAATCCGCACCGGAGTTGGAGGCGGCGGTGGCCGGCGCGAGGAGAGAAGGAGGCCGGAGCCGGGGTTTGGCGTAGACGGCGGCGGGGTCCGGCTCCCGCGGCGGGGCGCACGGCGGCGAGCTCCGGAGGACGCCGGGCAGTGGCCGGCGCGGAGCGGCACGGCGGGGCGGTGGCCGCCGGCGAGGATGGCGGCGGGGCCGCGCGAAGACGAAGGGCGGCGGCGGCTCGGGCCTCGGGGGCTCTCCCCGGGCCGAGCGGGCTTTGGTGGCGGCGGCGGGCAGGCGTGCCACGTGGCGGCTTGCGGGTGGACGGGCTGTGGCGGCGGACGTGTCCGTCGGCGGGGGCGGACGTGTCCGTCGGCGGCGGGATATTTTTAGGGTTTCGAGAGGGGGAGAAGATCCGAAAATGGAGGGGTCTATTTATAGGCATAAGTGGAGCTAGGAGAGTCCAAATGAGGTGCGGTTTTCAGCCACGCGATCGTGATCGAACGCTCTAGGACATGGAGCAGAGTTTGGTGGGTTTTGGGCCAAATTGGAGGGGTGTTGGGCTGCAACACACACGAGGCCTTTTCGGTCCCTCGGTTAACCGTTGGAGTATCAAACGGAGTCCAAATGATACGAAACTTGACAGGCGGTCTACCGGTAGTAAACCAAGGCTGCTTGGCAAGTCTCGGTCCAATCCGGAAATGTTTAATCCCCAAACACGAAAGAAAGCTAGAAATGACCACCGGAGGAGAACGAAGCGCCGGAATGCAAAACGGACAACGGGGAAAAAGCTCGGATGCATGAGATGAACACGTATGTAAATGCAATGCACATGATGACATGATATGAGATGCATGAAAAAGAAAACAACACACGGAGACAAAGACCCAAACCCGAGAAATAACCAAAGCACTACGCGCATGCTCCTAGGGGGATAGATTGGTAGGAAAAGACCATCGCTCGTCCCCGACCGCCACTCATAAGGAAGACAATCAAATAACACCTCATGTTTCAAATTTGTTACATAACGTTTACCATACGTGCATGCTACGGGACTTGCAAACTTCAACACAAGCATTTCTCAAATTCACAACTACTCAACTAGCACGACTTTGATATTATTACCTCCATATCTCAAAACAATCATCAAGCATCAAACTTCTCTTAGTATTCAAAACACTCATAAGAAAAAAAATTATTAATCTTGAACACCTAGCATATTAGGATTATTTGAGAAAATTACCATGATATTTAAGACTCTCAAAATAATCTAAGTGAAGCATGAGAGATCAATAGTTTCTATAAAACAAAACCACCACCGTGCTCTAAAAGATATAAGTGAAGTACTAGAGCAAAACTATATAACTCAAATGATTTAAGCGAAGCACACAGAGTATTCTAACAATTTCCAAATCATGTATGGCTCTCTCAAAAGGTGTGTACAGCAAGGATGATTGTGGTGGACTAAAAAGCAAAGACTCAAATCATACAAGACGCTCCAAGAAAAACACATATCATGTGGTGAATAAAAATATAGCTCCAAGTAAAGTTACCAATAGAAGTAGACGAAAAGAGGGGATGCCTTCCGGGGCATCCCCAAGCTTTGGCTTTTAGGTGTCCTTAGATTATCTTGGGGGTTCCATGGGTATCCCCAAGCTTAGGCTCTTTCCACTCCTTGTTCCATAATCCATCAAATCTTTACCCAAAACTTGAAAACTTCACAACACAAAACTTAAGGTAGAAAATCTCGTGAGCTCCGTTAGCGAAAGAAAAAAAAAGACCACTTCAAGGTACTGTAATGAACTCATTATTTATTTATATTGGTGTTAAACCTACTGTATTCCAACTTCCCTATGGTTTATAAACTATTTTACTATCCATAGATTCATCAAAATAAGCAAACAATACACGAAAAACAGAATCTGTCAAAAACAGAACAGTCTGTAGTAATCAGTATCTAGCGCAAGATCTGGAACCCAAAAAATTCTAAAATAAATTTCTTGACGTGAGGAATTTATCTATTAATCATATGCAAAAATAATTAACTAAATAGCACCTTCCAAATAAAAATGGCAGCAGTTCTCGTGAGCGCTAAAGTTTCTGTTTTTTACAGCAAGATATCAAGACTTCCCCCAAGTCTTCCCAATGGTTCTATTTGGCACAAACACTAATTAAACACAAAAACACAACCTAAACAGAGGCAAGATAAATTATTTATTACTAAACAGGAGAAAAAATCAAGGAATAAAAATAAAATTGGGTTGCCTCCCAACAAGCGCTATCGTTTAACGCCCCTAGCTAGGCATAAAAAGCAAGGATAGATCTAGGTATTGCCATCTTTGGTAGACAATTCCTCAATGAGGCATCTACCATTTTTAGGAATTTCTTTCTTTGTATTGATTATCAAATTTTTAGGCACAAGATCGAAAAATTCATTGGTAACAAGTGGTTCCTTAATGATAGCTAAAAGATTGGGACGAATACTTATAGATTTGAGATCTGCAGTTTCCTTACTAGAGGATTCACCCTTATTTTTAGGAACATACATAAGCTTGGCAATTTTAGTGGGAGTACTTGGAGTATTCTTTACGGAAGAAAAAGCGGTTCCCAAGTTGGTAATAATATCCTCAAGTTTATCAATCCTAGTGGGATCGTGATTTATTTTCACATTAACTATGGGTTCCTTCTCTTTAATATTTTTCAAAGTGACTCCTACTTTGGATCCATATTTAGAGATTTGGTTGTGGATCTTTTTATCCAAATTTTCAATTAACTCTACGGTAGCAACCTTATTTTCAATAATTTTGAGCCTTTGCGTTACATGCTCCAAAGTTAATACAGATCCATTAACCAAAAGAGGGGGTGAGCCAAACAAATCTATCATAGCATTATAAGAATCAAAAGTATGACTACCCAAGAAGTTTCCTCCGGTAATAGTATCAAGGACATATCTGTGCCAAGGAGTAGCGCCTAAATAAAAATTGCAAAGAAGAATGGAAGTAGATTGTTTCCTGGTAGATCTATTTTGAGCATTGCAAATTCTATACCAAGCATCTTTTAGATTTTCTCCCTCCCTTTGCTTATAATTTAGAATTTCATTCTCGGGAGACAACGGAGAAGATAAGGGACTAGCCATAACGACAAGCAAACGGAAAAGAGGTGAACGGAAAAAGAGAGGGAGGATAGAGAGAGAGGGCGAATAAAACGGCAAGGGTGAAGTGGGGGAGAGGAAAATGAGAGGCAAATGGCAAATAATGTAATGCGGGAGATAAGGATTGTGATGGGTACTTGGTATATCGACTTTTGCATAGACTCCCCGGCAACAGCGCCAGAAAACCTTCTTGCTACCTCTTGAGCACTACGTTGGTTTTTCCCCGAAGAGGAAGGGATGATGCAGCAAAGTAGCGTAAGTATTTCCCTCAGTTTTTGAGAACCAAGGTATCAATCCAGTAGGAGGCTATGCGCGAGTCCCTCGTACCTAGACAAAACAAATAAATCCTTGCAACCAACGCGATAAGGGGTTGTCAATCCCTACACAGCCACTTACGACAATGAGATCTGATAGATATGATAAGACAATATTTTTGGTATTTTTATGATAAAGATGCAAATTAAAATAAAAGCAAAGGAAATAACTAAGTATTGGAAGACTAATATGATGAAGATAGACCCGGGGGCCATAGGTTTCACTAGTGGCTTCTCTCAAGAGCATAAGTATTCTACGGTGGGTGAACGAATTACTGTTGAGCAATTGGCAGAATTGAGCATAGTTATGAGAATATCTAGGCATGATCATGTATATAGGCATCACGTCCGAGACTAGTAGACCGACTCCTGCCTGCATCTACTACTATTACTCCACTCATCGACTGCTATCCAGCATGCATCTAGAGTATTAAGTTAATGAAAACAAAGTAACGCCTCAAGCAAGATGACATGATGTAGAGGGATAAAATCATGCAATATGATGAAAACCCCATCTTGTTATCCTCGATGGCAACAATACAATACGTGCCTTGCTGCCCCTACTGTCACTGGGAAAGGACACCACAAGATTGAACCCAAAGCTAAGCACTTCTCCCATTGCAAGAAATATCAATCTAGTAGGCCAAACCAAACTGATAATTCGAAGAGACTTGCAAAGATAACCAATCATACATAAAAGAATTCAGAGAAGATTCACATATTGTTCATAGATAGACTTGATCATAAACCTACAATTCATCGGTCTCAACAAACACACCGCAAAAAGAAGATTACATCGAATAGATCTCCATAAGAGAGGGGGAGAACGTTGTATTGATATTCAAAAAGAGAGAAGGAGCCATCTAGCTAATAACTATGGACCCGTATGTCTGAGTTGAACTACTCACACTTCATCGGAGGGGCTATGGTGATGATGTAGAAGCCCTCTGTGATGGATACCCCTCTGGCGGAGCTCCGGAACAGGCCCCAAGATGGGATCTCGTGGATACAGAAAGTTGCGGCGGTGGAATTAGGGTTTTGGCTCCGTATCTGATCGTTTGGGGGTACGTAGGTATATATAGGAGGAAGGAGTACGTCGATGGAGCAACAAGGGGCCCACGAGGGTGGAGGGCGCGCCTGGGAAGGGGGGTAGGCGCGCCCCCCTACCTCGTGGCCTCCTCCCTTGTTTCTTGACGTAGGGTCCAAGTCCCCTGGATCATGTTCGGTGAGAAAATCACGTTCCCGAAGGTTTCATTCCGTTTGGACTCCGTTTGATATTCCTTTTCTTCGAAACCCTAAAATAGGCAAAAAAACAGCAATTCTGGGCTGGGCCTCTGGTTAATAGGTTAGTCCCAAAAATAATATAAAAGTGAATAATTAATAAAGCCCAATAATGTCTAAAACAGTAGATAATATAGCATGGAGCAATCAAAAATTATAGATACGTTGGAGACGTATCAACCATCATTTGGCCTCCTCGTCTTTCGTGCGTTCCTATCGCCCCTCCTTATAAATAGGATCCGAAAACCATCTCACATTTTCTCCTTCTTCCTTCTCTCGCAACCCCTCTGCCACTTGAGCTCCACCGTCGCCGCAGAGCACTTCGTCTTCCGCAACCTCGGCCGCTGCATCAACCTGAGTCGATCCAGATAACAGCGGTGACCCTCCACAGCAGATCTGCAGCTGTAAGTTTCTGCTTTATTTTCGTACCTTAGATCCGCACTAGGGTTTGCGAGCTTCTTCGTGTTCTTTGTAGTTTGTCGGAGTTCATCGTAATTCACCTTCCAGGCTATACCACGAGCCTCTTTAATCTGAGAACGGTATTAAACTGATGCGGTAGTTGTTTTAGTTCCACTTTCAGTATCAGTAGATCCCCTTTCTTGGAAGAAAAATCATGTACAAGCTCATGAACTCATCTATACTGACTTTTAGGTCTCGATTTATTTTTCTTTTCTGAACAGCCATTGATCCAAAGTAAAATCTGCAGTCTGTACCTCAGTAATTAACCAATTTTTTGTTGCTGGCAACCTTTGAATATCCTTAGTCATGGCGGCTTACCATGCCGGCTTATTTGTCCGTCATATACCATTAGCCCTTATTTAAGCCGCCATTACACATCTATATTGCAATCATTAACCTGTAATTCCACCAATTAACTTGAACCGACAAATTATTTTCTTTTTAGCTTGTCTTTTCGCCATGCCGCCAAAGACGACGACAGTTTGCAACTGGGTCCCTTCCACAGTCACTGAGGACACTCTGAAGGATTTTGTCACCATTGGGTATTTACTAGAGAAGAGCATTATGTCTTATCGCGCCCCTGACCCGGCCGAAGAAAGACCCCAGCCCAAGGATGGTGAAGTCATCGTCTTTACTGACCATATGAACCGGGGGGTTTCACCGCCCGGCTCAAAATTCTTCAGAGGTGTTATGCATTTTTTTCAAGCTTCATCCACAAGACCTTGGACCCAATTCCATATCAAACATCTATAATTTCCAAGTTTTCTACGAGGTTTATCTTCAAGAAGCACCTACTGTTGAACTCTTCAGAGAGTACTTTTACTTGAACCGCCAGAATGAATATACCAACGGCCCCAGTTTGGAACTTGGCGGGATTTCAATTCAGCGCAGACGGGACGCTGTCTTTCCTCTAGTGGTCTTGCCAAGCCATCCCAAGGATTGGAATCAAACCTGGTTCTATTGCAAAGATACATCACCGGCTGATGAAAAACCAATGCCGAGTTATCGTGCTGAGCGCCTTAACGCTAAATACTTGCTCCCTGACAAACTCTCTGCCGCTGAGTGCAAGAAACTTCAACCAACCATCAAAAGGGTTCAAGCTTTACTGGGGAACGTCTTAACAGGAGTTGACTTGATCCGATGTTGGATCGCATGGCGGATCATCCCTCTAAGCCGTCGATCTGATTTGATGTGCAACTACACCGGAGGGATGGACGATCCATTACGTCCTAGCTCCCTTCGTCTGACTGAAGAAGCCATTGTTGAGATGTCAACCACTCTTGTCAATAGCAAATACGAAGACTGCAGTAAAGTAGGATTGAATCCTTTCTCCAAACTTAACCCGGCACCAGAGGTAAATCCCCTTGACTCCTTTTTCTTCAGTAGTTAAGTACTTGCATGATTTTCATCCTGTTATTTGCCTATAGGCCAAATTTGACTTTTGGAAGGCCAAATATGATCATGAGGCTGCCAAAAAGGCTAGAGCCGCCGCAATGGCCGCCAAGAAGGCAGCCAGAAAATCCAAAAAGAAACCAACTGCTTCTGACCTCCTCAAGATGGATGACGTCTCTGAGTCGGAGGTAGCCCTTGACTCTCTTGGCCTGCTTTTTAACAACTTTATTGACACTGACTATTACCAGGATGACACAGGGGCCAGGCAGGCAGTACAAGAAGAGGTAACTATTATTTCCTCCGACTCAGAACTTTTGCCAAGGTAGAAACCTCGGCGGGTAACCCGGAAAGTAAGGTTTTCACACCCCTTGGCTTATTTAGATCCTCATTTTCTTTTGAAAAAGCAGCAACATGAGAGCCGCCGTCAGACCAGGACCAATGGAGATGAGGAGTTACCCTCCTGCTTACCAAAAACTCCTCGGAAACGCCAGAATGAGGTTCTTTTACATCTTAACTCTGATGAACGAGTCACTTTTATAAATCACTCAACCATAATTCCATTTTTTGCAGGAGATTGCTCGTTCCTCCTCTGGTGATTCCTCCAAAACTCAGCTGTCTGCTTTAAAGACCGCCCCCGGGTAAAGATACTTATCCTTTTTCTGCACCTCTATGCCTGTATCGCTTATACTGATTCTTTAAATTTTTCTTAGTGTTTAAGCAAAGACCAAGAAAGCCAAGGTGGCCAAACCGGCTGAAGACCCGAATGTCGCTAAACCGGTGCAGTGGACTCTTGCCTCAGAACAAGCTGAAGCACCAGAAGATCCTCCTCTCAATGCTCAACCTGAAATGCCTAAGCCGTTTGTTGACGAAACCACTATTGATCTGTCAAGTATTGAACCGTCAAGCTCAACTAATCCGCCGGAGATTCATGCTGATGATGTTGTAATTACTGGCACCGGATTTAGTGAGCCGGGGAATCCAACGATACTAGCAAGACATTCAGCCAAACAAGAAGTCATGGAAAGACGAAAAGTAAGGTTTGACGTCTCCCACTATACTCATTTGAGTACTAGTGATGTATTATCCGGCTATGTTAGTCAAGTGCATTCCAGCCATGACTTGGAGATTGAAATAGTTAAGCAACTTCACCAGAAGTATGAGGTATGTCCTCCAGTTTTATATATACATCCTTCCAGCCCCTAAGTCTTCTGATTATGAGAAACTGGAATAATCTGTATACTTGAAATATTTACACGCTTCTGTCCTAGACTCCCTCCAAGTCCGGCTTATACACTGTAACATCGGATTCAAATGGTAGCATAACCTTGCGTTGGTAGTCCCCAAGGCTGGTTTAATCAATATGAATAAGCCGGTCCTAATAATTATTGTATAAAGGAACAGAACTTGACTGCATAACCTTCATGAGTCGTCTGGGATTGTTTAATATCACACCCAACTTATCTTTAGAAAGAAAACACGCAATGTGCATTAGCCCCCAAGTGTCAAGTTGTTTTGCTTGCAAAGCACTTGGGACTTCTGAAAAAATCCAATTCCTTTGACAATAAGTTTGCGCTGACAGACATTAGCCCCCAAGTGCCAAGTGTTATTGCTTGCAAAAGCACTTGGGACTTATTTTTATAATCCGCCATGAAACTAACAACCTTATTCTGTGTACAGACTGTAACCGCAGAACTGGAATCCCAATTAACTAAAGTCAAGACCCGGTTGTCGACTCAGGAGATTGAAACAAAGAAAATTGAATCCAAACTCCAGTTGAGCATGTATGAAGTAGAGAAATTGAAGACCGGTTTTAATGCAGAGAAAAAGTCTTGGGCTGATGAGAAGACTGCCCTGACACAGCGTGCTGAAACTGCCGAGGTGGCTCTCAAGGAAGTTACCGCTGAACTCACCGGTTTAAAGAACCGTGTGTCTCAGATGGTCTCTGCAATCTTTGGTGATTCACCTTATTATTTACTTAAAGTCTATTTTTGTCACCACAATATGAGCCGCTTGCTTAACCTATTGGAAATACCTCATAGGTACCCGGAGCAGCAATCTGAGTCAAAATAGCTTGATAAAGCTCAAGGCGGTTTACACCCTTGTGGAGCAACTATATACTGGAGCTCAACGGGCTCTTGCCATTATCTCCCCAGTTAACCAAGGGCCGCACCTATTGAGTGATGTTTTGAGGAAGCTATCCATCTTACCCGCCAGGTTTCAAGAAGTCAAGCGTTCCTGTGCGAGAGCCGGAGCCGTGACTGCCTTAAGTGTTGGAAATATGCCCTAGAGGCAATAATAAATTGGTTATTATTATATTCCCTTGTTCATGATAATTGTTTATTATCCATGCTAGAATTGTATCGATAGGAAACTCAGATACATGTGTGGATACATAGACAACACCATGTCCCTAGTAAGCCTCTAGTTGACTAGCTCGTTGATCAATAGATGGTTACGGTTTCCTGACCATGGACATTGGATGTCGTTGATAACGGGATCACATCATTAGGAGAATGATGTGATGGACAAGACCCAATCCTAAGCCTAGCACAAAGATCGTGTAGTTCGTATGCTAAAGCTTTTCTAATGTCAAGTATCATTTCCTTAGACCATGAGATTGTGCAACTCCCGGATACCGTAGGAGTGCTTTGGGTGTGCCAAACGTCACAACGTAACTGGGTGGCTATAAAGGTACACTACAGGTATCTCCGAAAGTGTCTGTTGGGTTGGCACGAATTGAGACTGGGATTTGTCACTCCGTGTAAACGGAGAGGTATCTCTGGGCCCACTCGGTAGGACATCATCATAATGTGCACAATGTGATCAAGGAGTTTATCACGGGATGATGTGTTACGGAACGAGTAAAGAGACTTGCCGGTAACGAGATTGAACAAGGTATCAGGATACCGACGATCGAATCTCGGGCAAGTATCATACCGATAGACAAAGGGAATTGAATACGGGATTGATTGAATCCTCGACATCGTGGTTCATCCAATGAGATCATCGTGGAGCATGTGGGAGCCAACATGGGTATCCAGATCCCGTTGTTGGTTATTGACCGGAGAGTTGTCTCGGCCATGTCTGCATGACTCCCGAGCCCGTAGGGTCTACACACTTAAGGTTCGATGACGCTAGGGTTATAGGGAAAGTATGTACGCAGTTACCGAATGTTGTTCGGAGTCCCGGATGAGATCCCGGACGTCACGAGGAGTTCCGGAATGGTCCGGAGGTAAAGATTGATATATAGGAAGTATGGTTTTTGCCACCGAAAGTGTTCCGGGCATCATCGGTAGTGTACCGGGACCACCGGAGGGGTCCGGGGGTCCACCAGGTGGGGCCACCAGCCCCGGAGGCCTACATGGGCCAATAGTGGGAAGGGACCAGCCCCTAGGTGGGAAGGGGCACCTCCCACCAAGGCCCAAGGTGCAAGGGAGAGTGGGAGGGGGCAAACCCTAGGTCCAAATGGGCCTTAAGGCCCACCCTAGGTGCGCCCCCCCCTCCCCCCTTGGCCGCAACCCTAGATGGGTTTTGGGGCTGTCGCCACCCCTAGGGAGGGAACCCTAGATGGGGGCGCAGCCCCTCCCCTTCCCCTATATATACTTGAGGTATTGGGGGCTGCAACACACACGAGATCCTCTCCCTCTTGGCGCAGCCCTACCTCTCTTCCTCCTCGTCTCTCGTAGTGCTTGGCGAAGCCCTGCTGGAGTCCCGCGCTCCTCCACCACCACCATGCCATCGTGCTACTGCTGGATGGAGTCTTCCCCAACCTCTCCTTCTCCCCTTGCTGGATCAAGGCGTAGGAGACGTCACCGGGCTGTACGTGTGTTGAACACGAAGGTGCCGTCCGTTCGGCACTAGGATCATCGGTGATTTGGATCACGACGAGTACGACTCCATCAACCCCGTTCACTTGAACGCTTCTGCTTAGCGATCTACAAGGGTATGTAGATGCACTCTCCTTCCCCTCGTTGCTAGATTACTCCATAGATTGATCTTGGTGATGCGTAGAAAATTTTGAATTTCTGCTACGTCCCCCAACATTAAGCCGCTCCAAGGCCTGGGTGCTGGAGCTAGACCCGATAGATGTAGCCAAGGGGTATCCCAGTTTTAAGGAAGATGGAAGTCCCTTCGACCAGGAAGACTTTGCTGCTTGTGTAAAAGAGATTCGTCCTCATGCCACCATCATTTCCGAAGAAACCAATCTTACCAAGTACAGCCGGGTTTTGATGCTGAGAATAAAAAGATGGCGACTCCTTCGTATAAAGTGACGGATCAAATCCCGCCGGTTCGCTAGCACACCTTCGCCCCGGAAATTGACCCGTCTGGTCTAATTGATGATGAGGCTGAGTTCGTCGCTCTTCGCGGCTTTGATTGGTCCAAGCCTAATTTACAAACGGTGGAGGAGGATGAACCGGCAAGGGATGAGTCGTAACCATCCAAACAACCGGCCAGGATTGATGAACCGGCTTTAGTTTATCATCTGCTTATGAGAAAAAAATAGTATTATCCTTTTGGGCTCCAAGTGCCTTGTAATAGGCTAGCTTAAAACTTCATGTTCTGCTTATGCCATCGTGCATATTGTGCTGCGTACAACACTTTTATCCATAATGTGAATATGTGTCTTTCATCCTTTACAATATCAGTATTGTTTGAATCTGTTCCTGCACGAAATATATGAAAATTGTCCTGGCAGTTTATCGCTGGACGGGTCAAAATGCCCAGTACACAACCATGGAAACTTAACATAACTGTATAATCAAAGCTGGATGTAAGGATAATTAAGGCTGGAAAGCCTCTGATTAAAGAAAACACAGATAAGTCTGTTATGAATTTTAATGACAATATCATACCTGTGATCTTGAATCTGGACTGCCGGCTGATGTGACCTGAACAGTAAGGGTGATAACCCAATCTTTAGAAGCCAATACTTCCATATGTATGATGATTGTCATACACTGGCGATTCATCGTCAAAAACCAAGCCAGTTTAAATTGAAACCATACTTACACTTAGATTTAGACAACAAAACCGAAAAAACAAAGATTGTCTTTCAAACAATGTAAGTCAAACACCAAGAAGAATTTGGAGGCTTCTGATTCGAATATGATCAGTAAACCGGACCAAAGGGGTTAAGCTAGGATTCGAATACGATCATGTAGCCCCTAGTGGCTTTGGCGTTGTACCGATCAAGAGGGTACCGACAGTTATGTTCTCTTTGGTTCGAATACGACCTATGTTTGAACAGGAAGCCCCCAAATGACCTTGAGAGGTTTTTAACGACCCTGATTCGAATACGATCCAAGTAGGACCCAAAAGGGGTTAAGCTATGATTCGAATACGATCAAGAAGCCCCCTAGTGAGTTTGGCATTGCGCCGATCAAGAGGGTACCGATAGCTATGTTCTCTTTGGTTCGAATACGACCTATGTTTGAATAGGAAGCCCCCTAGTGACCATATGGTTTAACGGCTAGATTCGGATACGATCATGAGCCGGGCCAAAGGGTTAAGCTAGATTTGATCACAATCAGCCCCCAATTTAGTCATCTTGAATGTATCATTATGAAGATATGTGATTATTGAAAATGAAAAGGACAGAGGTCCTGCTTTGTTACTTATCACAATATATACAACGTCAAAGTATGTACATTATGAGAGTCAGAGGCTCAAGTATAGTAAGGTCGAAGATGAGCGATATTCCACGGCCGACGGGTCTCTTCCTCCGATTTACGTGAGTCTTTGTGCTCTCGAACATCAATGAGGTAGTATGACTCATTGTTCAAGTTCATGTTGACCGCAAAGGGTCCTTCCCAAGGTGGGGATAATTTGTGTGCATCAGTTTGGTCCTGGATGAGCCGGAGCACCAAGTCACCTTCCTGAAAGGTTCTGGACTTAACCCGGCGGCTGTGATAACGACGCAGGTCCTGTTGGTAAATCGCGGAGTGGGCTGCTGCTAAGTCACACTCTTCATCTAATAGGTCAAGTGCATCCTGACGGGCTTGTTCGTTATCAGCTTCAACGTAAGCCGCCACGTGGGGCGAGTCGTGACGGATCTCACTAGGCAGGACTGCCTCTGCTCCATAAACCATGAAGAAAGGCGTATAACCCCTAGACCTGTTAGGGGTAGTATTGATGCTCCATATCACAGAGGGTAACTCCTCCACCCAACAACCCGGCATCCGTTGTAAAGGGACCATAAGCCAGGGTTTGAGACCTTTCAAGATTTCCTGATTGGCTCTTTTAGCTTGACCGTTGGATTGGGGGTGAGCTACTGATGAAACATCAAGCCGGATATGTTCCCGTTGACAGAATTCCTCCATAGCCCCTTGGGACAGGTTAGTACCATTGTCAGTTATAATGCTGTGTGGAAAGCCAAAACGAAAGATCACTTTATTCATGAATTGAACCGCTGTGGCTGCATCACACTTACTAACCGGCTCTGCCTCAACCCACTTTGTGAATTTCTCCACTCCCACCAAAAGGTGTGTCTTTTTATCTTTGGATCTTTTGAATGGTCCAACCATATCAAGCCTCCAGACTGCAAACGGCCAAGTAATTGGAATCATCTGCAATTCTTGAGCCGGCACGTGCGCCCGTCGTGTGAATTTTTGACAACCATCGCACCTACTAACCAGATCCTCCGCATCAGCGTGACCCGTCAGCCAGTAAAAACCATGACGGAGAGCCTTGGCCACAAGAGACTTTGACCCGGCATGATGGCCACAATCTCCTTCATGGATCTCATGAAAAATTTCTTGACCTTCCTCAGGAGAGACACAACATTGAAATGCCCCGGTGACACTACGATGATGCAACTCACCGTTGGCAATTGTCATTGATTTAGATCGCCGGGTTATCTGTCTAGCCAAGGTCTCATCCTCAGGCAACTCACCCCAGGTCATATAAGCCAAATATGGCACTATCCAATCCGGGATGACGTGAAGAGACGCCACCAATTGTGCTTCCGGGTCTGGAACAGCCAAGTCTTCCTCTGTGGGCAACTTGACAGAAGGGTTATGCAGAACATCTAAGAAAGTGTTAGGTGGCACCGGCTTACGCTGAGACCCTAGCCGGCTTAAAGCATCAGCCGGGCTGGTCGTCGAGCACTACCGTAGAGCTGGAAGCCGCGGGCGTCAGCGAGGTCTCCGCGGACCCGCGCGAGCTCGTGTACATGCCAGCGCCCGTGCCCATGCGCGCCCCTCCACCCACCGTGGCACTGGCCCCCATGCGTTTGGCTGCACCCGCCGCGCCCCTGCCCCTGCCCGTGTGCGCCCCTCCACCCACTGCGGTGCCGGTCCCCATGCGTTTGGCTGCACCCGCCGCGCCTGTGCCCGTGCTCGTGCGGGCGCCCCCTCAGCGGCATGGGACGCTGCTGTCGACCGCTAACTCTCAGTGGCGCTAGTTGCCGTCCTCCTGCACCCCGCTCGTCGATCGCGCGACGACATGATGTTTGACTTACAAGGGAAGAACATTTTGTGCTGGCTTGAAGACTTCAACAACGGCGTCCCGGAGGACGACAACGACAATGATGGCGCGGCACGCCGCCTCTGCTGGAAATAGTTTTTTGGGGTTTAATATTGTATCTCGAATTCTCGATCATATGAATATAAATTCGCAGTGTGACTGAATGAAAGATATGGTTTGAACGAACTTGCAACTTTCTCTCTTAATGTACAGACTTACCAAACAATTTTCTTTTGAAAAAAACATCAATGGTTTTTAAATATAAAACGCACATCACAAACGTTTTAGTTAGAACACCTGTATGCAAACCAACAGCTTCCCCAGGAAACCAAGGGAAAATGTGCCGAGCAGGATTTCTGCATCCCTTCAACGCAAACGATTGTTTTGCATGGCCCGTGTGCAAGCACGTACAAACAATTGGGTAAGATTTACATATCTGTCATTTTGGGTATGTTGCCATTTGTCAAACCGGAAAGATTGACATTTGTTTATCTAGTAACATTGTCATTTGTCAACCTTGTAACACTGTGATTTGTCAAAATATGCAGCTACAAATCACTAGCACTATCTAATTTTTGCAACTAAAATCACTAGCACTGTTCATATGGACACCACTAGCAGGCGTGAGTTGATGGACGCATATGCAATGTACCATTGATTACATACAACGAGTCATCAACCCACAACGACAACGAGGATACACGCTGGATTATAGATCATTTCCAACAAAACATTCTAGTAAAGTTTTTCTCACACAACAAATAACAAAGCGATGAAATGAACTTCATCTCAACCACTCGTCGGCGTTGCAAATGCTTGCTTTGAACCAGAAGTGATTCTCTGGGAAGGGCCAGCTACTGTCAATCTCGAGACCAATGCAGGACTGATCATCGAGGCTGAAGCGGCCTATGTCAGGACCCATATTGGGACGGTAGGGAAGCATAGTAATGTCCGAGGTATAGATATAGTTGCTTCTCATAAATGGTAGTAACGTTGTGTCAACAGCAGCTGAATCGCCTTCCACCATCATTGGATAGTTTTGTCCAAGGAAGAGCGAGTTTCCTCCAAGACTTTCAATACTGAATCAGGGAGAAGGTGTTGGCGCTAGTACACTAGTATGCATCCCGAATACCCTGCAACGAATGTTGGAATAGGTCCGGAGAGTGCGACCATGCAAGACAACACCTGCTTCCTTAGTAACATCAACAGTCCCCTGTATCCAAACAAGAAGAGGTGATCCATCGGAATAAGTTGCCAGGCGCCACTGAGTATATGGGTCCTGCTCGTCCTCATGCTCGTAAAAAATTTCAACTATAGGTGGTGGAATGTTCATAGGACCTTGGAAACACAAGAAGGTTAATTAGTAAAGGGAAACTAGCTAACCCGCATGCATGTGGATGAAACAATTATAATTACGGTGGAAGACAAATGTACCGGAAGCATCAGGATTCCATGCAAAAACAGTGCCACGAGTGGTGGCAGCAAACACAAGACCCTCGTATTGAATTGCATCATAGTACTCATCCATGTACAAAATTTGATTTTTGAGCAATATCCATCAAGGCGTGGAAGTAAGGACGACAACAAGCTTGTCGAAGATAGCAACAACTACATAGTTCTTGTAATCCCAAGAGCAGCTGGGAACTCGACAAATTGCTATTTTCCGTAGACGACAGTCAGCATGATCATATTTGAACTCACGTAGAATACCCATGTACTCAACCTCTGGGCAGTCGTTTGAGATTTTTGGAAGTGGAACCCGGTGACGAGTGTACACATTCACAAGTTCCCACTCATAGTTGTACCCAATATAAACAACCCAATGTCCATTTGTGCCTGCCCAAGCCTTGCCCTCAAGCGATGGCATCTTAACATCATACGTATCATTATCAAGCGGCATCAACTTACACAAGGTGAGGCTTCCCTCGTCCTCACGCCAGTCAGCAGGGTCACGGCGAAGAAGATAGGGGAGATCAAACCGCTCCTGGACCCTTGGGTTCCTTGTAATGATGTTATTAGTTGAGTCGAGAATGGTCTTGAACGAACCTGCCATGCTAGCCGAGGTGATGACATCGCACCGATCAATGAGTTCCTCCATCGCATCATCATTCAGATCGGGGCAAGAATAACAGGGTCGTTTTCGGCGTGTTCCTAATACATCTCCAATGTATCTATAATTTTTTATTGTTCCATGCTATTATATTATTCATCTAGGATGTCTTATATGCATTTATATGCTATTTTATATGATTTTCAGGACTAACCTATTAACCTAGAGCCCAGTGCCAGTTTCTATTGTTTCCTTGTTTTTGAGTTCTACAGAATAGGAATACCAAACGGAGTCCAATTGACGTGCTAATTTTTTATGATTTTTATGGACCAAAAGAAGCCCCCGAAGTAAAAGAGTTGGGCCAGAAGAGTCCCGAGCCGTCCACGAGGGTGGAGGGCGTGCCCTACCCCCCTAGGTGCATCCCCCTATCTCGTGGACGAATCAGAGACCCCCTTGACGTGAGACCTACGCCAAAAATTCCTATAAATACAGAAACCTCCAGAAAATAACCTAGATCGGGAGTTCCGCCGTTGCAAGCTTCTGTAGCCACCAAAAACCAATCGGGACCCCGTTCCAGCACCCTGCTGATACGTCTCCGTCGTATCTACTTTTCCAAACACTTTTTTCCTTGTTTTGGACTCTAAATTGCATGATTTGAATGGAACTAACCCGGACTGGCGCTGTTTTCAGCAGAATTGCCATGGTGTTATTTTTGTGCAGAAATAGAAGTTCTCAGAATGACCTAGAAATCAACGAAGATTATTTTTGGAATATATAAAAATAATGGAAGAAGAATCCACGTCAGGGGGCCAACACCATGTCCACGAGGGTGGGGCGCGCCCCCTGCCTCGTGGGCCCCCTAACGCTCCACCGACCTCAACTCCAACTCCATATATTCGTGTCTTGGGAGAAAAAATCAGAGAGAAGGATTCATCGCGTTTTACGACACGGAGCCGCCGCCAAGCCCTAAACTCTCCCGGGAGGGCTGATCTGGAGTCCGTTCAAGGCTCCGGAGAGGGGAATCTGTCGCCATCGTCATCATCAACCTTCCCCATCACCAATTTCATGATGCTCACCGACGTGCATGAGTAATTCCATCGTAGGCTTGCTGTATGGTGATGGGTTGGATGAGCTTTATCATGTTATCGAGTTAGTTTTGTTAGGGTTTGATCCTTAGTATCCACTATGTTCTGAGATTGATGTTGCTATGACTTTGCTATGCTTAATGCTTGCCACTAGGGCCCGAGTGCCATGATTTCAGATCTGAACCTATTATGTTTTCATGAATATATGTGAGTTCTTGATCCTATCTTGCAAGTCTATAGTCACCTATTATGTGTTATGATCCGTTAACCCCGAAGTGACAATAATCGGGATACTTACCGGTGATGACCATAGTTTGAGGAGTTCATGTATTCACTATGTGTTAATCCTTTGGTCCGGTACTCTATTAAAAGGAGGCCTTAATATCCCTTAGTTTCCAATAGGACCCCGCTGCCACGGGAGGGTAGGACAAAAGATGCCATGCAAGTTCTTTGCCATAAGCACGTATGACTATATTCGGAATACATGCCTACATTACATTGATGAACTGGAGCTAGTTCTAGCAAGGTATTCTCTGCAAGAACTGAAAATGTCGGTAACAGATAGTTTGATAGCAAGATAATTTGTAACGAGTAAGTAACAGTAACGGTAAATAATATGCAGCAAGGTAGCCCAATCCTTTTGTGGCAAAGGACAGGCCAAAACAGTCTCTTAATTATGATAAGCAAAGCGTTCTTGAGGGTACACGGAAATTTCATCTAGTCACTTTCATCATGTTGGTTCGATTTGTGTTCGGTACATTGATAATTTGACATGTGGGTGGACCGGTGCTTAGGTGCCGTTCTTACTTGAACAAACCTCCTACTTATGTTTAAGCCCCTCACATGTGATGAGTGATGGATAATTATGTCAGATGCGATTCCTCATGCAATAGTTATAATATAGGGTGACACAAAAACCACTTGTCATTTCCTTCTACTCCTCGTTGGGTTCGACACTCTTAATTATCAAAAGGACTACGATTGATCCCCTATACTTGTGGGTCATCAGTGTTGCACTTTTATACAGCGTAATAAAATTATGAAAATGCCCTCGGCGTGGCATGGGAATTACGCGCGGTGGCACAAGATCTTTACCACAAGACAATAACTATTCATTGCTACAGAGCGATGCCCCGATCCAACGGCCGACGTTCTGCCACCGCTCGATCGGACACCCGGAAATGCATCAAGTAAAACGATCCGACAGCAAGAATGCGCTGAGCTCTGAGAGCAGCTCTAGCTCCCCTTGTTCCTGTTTCTAGATATGACTCTCAAGTGCAAGGAGATGAGACGTTCACTAAGTGACAATGGCTTGTCATGAAAATCACCAGACCAAACAGAGAGCTTCTCAACCCCGCACCCTAAAACCAGTGGCGAAGCTAGAAAGAATGGATCAAGGGGGAGGGTAATGAAACAGGTTAGGGAGGGGCAAACCCTAGAAAAATATATTTTTGCAGCAAATCTAATATCACATCTATATCTATACTAATTAGAGACTCCCTAGAAAATCCCACAGTAATTATAGAAAACTAAAAAAATAGAAGCAGTTGATTTTTGTATAGAAAACCAAAAAATAGAAGCAATTGATTTTTGTGGATCCAAATTATAAAGGTTTAGATCTAATATAGACTCTCTACTAAAATTCCCATGTTGAACACAAAAAAGTGAATTCGTTAATTTCTGTGGGCCCTAATTATCACGCTTCAGTTGTATCCTAAAATCTTGATGATCCTCCAAGAAAAATCCAACATAATCAAGGGGTGGGGGCATTGACGCTCTATTATAAGGTTTACCCTAGCACCCACATCTATTTTCCAGTTTAAACCCGCCACCCATCCTCCCCCTGGTCAATTTTTCTTTGTCCCGACATGTATCATCATCGATGGTCACGGACTAAGGGATGGTACAGCCTGTCTGTGAGCTTGTTGGCCAAGCCATTTTTGTCGGAGATCATCGGACGGTGATGTTGCCCAATGTAAGCAAGGCGATACATGTGTCTTCCTCAATGTTGATGCAAGTCCTGATCATTGCTGCTCATGGAAGCACTGTCTCAGTAAGTTTCCTGCTGGATACTTTTGGCCACATCACGTAATGAAGAGTTGCACAAGTACTTTTGAAGCACGCACGTGTGGGTGGATATTCAGGAAAATAGCATGCACATGTACATAGAAAATTACATGTTGCTAGCGATCAACTCGATTCATGTACGTACATGCTTTGCCTCATACATGGGTGTTTTTCGCCAGAATCTTAGCTAGCCCACATCAAGGGATCCATGGTTGCCTCACATACATAATATTTCCGCCTGCAAAAAGCACCAGCAAGGAGACATGTAGTGCATGCAGTATGCCTATAGTCAAAACGAACTCAGCCGGTTTGACCAACTAAAAGGTTGTGCCCACACCCTGCACCATCGATTTCATGTTCTGCTGGTCCCAGATGTTCGGTGTACATCTCTTGGGAAGAAAGTATCTTGACTACAACAATGTGGTGAGCACCAAGTAGCTGACAATGTATCTCACTCGTGCTAATAGCAATGGATCCATCTATGGCTGGAATCTGACCGTGAGGATAGAGGATTAAGTCCCACCAACGATGTAAGCTAAACTTAGCCCCCATCTCATGTTTTTCTATGTCATACATATGTGATATTTTCAAATATGATGCAATCAAATTGCTGTATTATTTTTTATACATAAATCCTTTCCTTGGACCACCTAGTAAGGATTAATGAGTTTAGTACCTTTATCTTTGTTTGTAGAATGAAAAACAGAAAATAAACATGGCGAGCTCACTCGCTACCGAGCGTCAGCGTATCGTGCATCAATCCATTTGATTGCTTCTCGATGTCGCGCTTAATCATGTGCACGTTGTTCATGACATAACATGGTCTATGTGTTGCAGAACCAGCAAGGTACATGGGTCATGGGTTAAGGTCGTCAACGCGCTAGCTGGGTCCAGGAAAGAAATGGTTCTACTAATAGGGATAACCTCATAGAACATACTAGCAGAAGAGCCCGTGTGTTGCAACGGAAGAGAAAAATTACCACACTCGCCTAACCCAACAACTATGAGTCAAGACCCAATAGGTGCACGTCCTTTCTTTCAACACATGGCATCTCATCTTTGTCGTCACTTACCCTTCTTCCTACCCTCGTCGACAGTGGCCTTAGTGCTCACACAGTCATAACGTGTTTGAAAGTTGCCAATCCTAAGGTGTCTCTCTCCCAGCATAAGATGAGAAATATGCTTGTTTTTCATGTGAGGTTTTGGCAATGCGCGCGGCATCTATATAGATTGTTCCTTTCGTCTCCAATCCTGGTTCTGTTGAGGTATTCATTTCCAATCTGAATCGGCACCAGTATGAATGAAACATGGGTCATGCGCCGTTGATTAAGGTTTCACCCTAAATAGCATTTTTTTTAAATGGTTAACAAGTAAAAATGACAACATGTTTAGATTCTACACATTTTTCTAATCAAATTTCATAGATAATATGTCAGAGTTAAAAAATGTGAATATTTTTAAAAAGCTTTTGATATGTAGTGCAGGTTGATTAACCTAGTTATCAGAGGGTTTTCTACAAAAGCAAAAATCTGACTTAAAACTGGCTGGCGGGTTGATTACTAGAAACATCAGGAGGTTTTCTGCAAAAGCAAAAAAATCTAACTTAAAACTTGAGTGCATGTTGATTACCAAAAATATCAGGGGACTTTCTGCAAAATGACATGATTAACCAAGAATACCTATTTCCTTTATTAGTAGGTATACACTAGCACATATGCTCATGCGTTGTAATGGGAGAAAAAAATAGTGTGCGATTAAATTTGTGAGAATTATATGCGCAAGCATAACCCTGTAGGCACGCCGAGAAGGAACATTTAGGTTCTACATTTGGCCACGTGTGAAGTAATCAATCCACTATTTTTATGTTCTTTGATTGAAGGGACTTATTGTATGAAGTTTGAACGTTTAGATCCTGGGTTTTGTTAGGTCATCACATGCCAGAAAAGGCTTGCGAATTATTCGCTGATATAGTACAATCGGAGTTTAATTCTACATGCTATTTTTCATTCATTAATCGAGAGGATTTAAGGTGTGAAGTTCCGTAGCATCGAAGTGAGCTGGGTCTTCTCTTTTCCATGCATCTAGCTCACGTAGTCGGGTCTTCTCTTCTCTTCTCTTTGTGTAGAAATCGTCAAGAAATTCAGGTTCCTTCTCCAGCTAGCTCACGTACCAATCTATCCATCCTTCGTCCAGCTTAATCCATCCATCCTTCGTCCAGCTTACTACATCTAGTTTCACATATCGTATATAAATTGGTACAACTGTATGTAAAGGATCAATGTGGGACTATTTAAAATATGTTTTCCTTATTTTCCACGTACTTGGGCCGGCTAAATTGTGTGTGCTGTGAAAGGACCATCGAAACGACTAGTGTTTGTAAGGCATGAGTAAAATTTCAAAAAAGGACGAGTTGAAGGATCGAACTCACGACCTCAAAGACCCAACCATATGCTACCAGCCACTCGAACAAATATGCCCTACTAACCAATGGCCAACGCAAATATTTTTTTTGGGGGTACGCCAATGGCGTACCATATTTTTATAAAAGAGAGAAAGTTATGTTCAAGAGCCTAGCGAGGGTGTGAACATCTACGCTGGCACACCCGCTTCGAAGAAAAACAAGAAATCACTCTCTCACGCAAATATTTAAAAGCATACTATAGTGTTCAAACGATTTTTTATTTTTATTTTTGCTTTTTTTAACTTTTTAAATAATAATAGTTATTGTGGATTGCCAAATATTCTTGGAAACATGAATAATTTTGAAATCCCGAACAACTTAAAAAATGCGACATTTTTCAAAAATTCCATATTTTTGGCAAATATGAACAAAACTTGAAACTGGAACTTTTTTTAATTCACAAACAATTTTTGAAAATGGGAGCATGTTTTGAATATTCAGAATTTTAGAAAATGTGTAATTTTGAAACACGGACATTATTTTGAATTTGTGAATATTTTACTAAAACAAGAATGTTTTCAACAATTTTGGAAAACACAAACATTTTTTGAAAAAATGGAGACATTTTTTTCATCTTAAGGAATTCAGGATCCTTTTCCAGCTTGCTCACATACTAATCCATCCATCCTTCGTCCGACTTAATCTATCCTCCTTCATCTAGCTTACTACATGTAGTTTCACACACGTATATAAATTTGTATGACTGTATATAAAGGAGGAATGTGGGACTATTTAAAATATTTTTCCATGAATTTGTGAACATTTCACTAAAACGAGAATATTTTTGAATTTGGAACATTTTAAAAATGCAAGGTTTTTTGAATCTTGAACAATTTTGGAAGACACAACTTTTTTTGAAAAACTGGGGGAAAATAAATTTTGAATGTTTATGGGATAGCAACAAAAAAATAAAATTTCGAACATTTCTCAAAATGGGAACAAAATTTTGGAATGATGAACATTTTTTAAAAAAATTGAACAAATACTAAAATTCTTAACATTTTTTGAAAATTTGGAATTTACGGAAAAAAGAAGAAAAATAAACTTGAAAGGGAGAAAAGAAAAAGAAACATGAAAGAAAATGAGAAATGAGCAGAGAAAGAAAAATATGTAGCTCCGACTATTTGCCGCCACATACTGCAAATAGGGTTTTCCGAGTTGAGTGGGCAGGAAAAATAAGTGTGCTTGCTTCGCTGGGCTACAGCATGCGCCCCAGGTACTTTCCAATATCTTAATGGCGTAGTATCTTTTTCCTTTTAAGTTGTTCCTTTTTACGATGATTTTTAGCTATTCTGTTGGATGGTAATAAGGAAAACTAATATCACTTCATACGGAAATTTGTGTGTGTGGTTCACATTGATTGTATGAGTATTGGCATGGTCGACGACTAGTGAACGATAGTCATTTGGATATCCATGATCAAGAGGCGTTGCATTCACATACATATGCAAGTTAGATATGTATTAATATAAGAAGATCAAAAATTAGCATCAAGATATTTGGTAATACAAAGAGCATTAATACGAGGATATCTGAAATGGGGATCAACATATTTGTGCATAGATAAACATTAATCATTTGGTTACATATGGCCTAGTTGTGTTGCATTCATGGACTTATCTAGTGGATGTATTACTGCCATGATATCCAAAGTGGGCATCAATGGGCGTATGTAGTAAACATATTAATAGAAGGAGATCCAAAGTGAGCGTCAACATATATACATATCTATGCATAGAGTGGGACATTAATCATTTGGATATCCACCGCCAAACTGCATACTACATTTATGAAGTCCCACTGTATAAAAATTATTAATATCATTTGGATATCCATGATCAAGAGTTCTTGCATCCACGTACCTATGCAAAGATAGATGTGTATTAATATAAGATCACAAATTAGCATCAATATTTGTGAATAGAGAGAGTATTAATACGAGGATATCCAAAATGAATATCAACATATTTGTACACAAATAAACATTAATCATTTGGTCACATATGGCATGGTTGTGTTGCATTCATGGACCTATCTAGTGGATATATTATTACTACCATGATATCCAAAGTGGGCATCAAGGTATTTATGAACAACCAATACATATATGCACACATTGATCATCAATCTTTTTGATATCCATGATCCAGCTATGTTACATTAATGGGCCTACATAGTAAACATATTAATACAAGGAGATCCGCAATGAGCGTCAACATATGTACATATCTATGCATGGAGTGGATATTAATCATTTCTATATCCACCGCCAAACTGCATAATACATTTATGAAGTCCCACTGTATAAACTTTATAAATACCTATGCATATCGCCTCGAGCCATCCAACCATCCATTCATATCTCCCTTTAACATCGTTTCATATACAATTGTCCCCATCACTCTTAGCTTCAATACAATTCAAGGCTTCTAGTTGAGCTTGCAGCAATGGTAATAGCATGGACGACCACCATCATCTCCTCTACCATAATCATCATGCTCTTTTCCTCAGCCACCACTGCTCAGACCAACAACGACAGTGGTGGCAAACCCAAGAGGACCCATTTCATTGTTGAAGCATGCAAAAATGCTTCAATCAACTCCTCTGAATATCGTCACGTCACAAAAGAATTCTGCGTCTCGACCCTCCAGCAGGACAAGCGGAGTGATGAGGCAAAGGACCTTCGTGACCTGGCCCTCGTTGGTGTAGACATTCTGAAGGGACATATCATTGCCGCAAGTGGCAAGGTCAAAGAAATGATGCACAGTGCCAAGAATGGCACATCAACAGCACAACACCTCAGATTGTGTGAGATGGACTATGATGCCGCGGTGACCATCCTCAAAGTCTGCAACACCATGCTCAAGGACTACCGCAGTCCCAAAGGTGGTGAAAAAGTTGGACCACCTTCCTTTTATTTACCCGACTGTGTGGATAAGGCATCCGGCTTTGTCAGCTACTGTGAGCATGAGCTTGTTGATATGCCTGGGCAGGAAGCGTTGTACAAAGAAAGTATTGAGCTCGGCAAGCTGGGCGACCTCAATGTTGCCTTGATGCAACCATATTGGGATTTCACCCAAAATTAGTATTTACCTTTAGAGTAGTAATAATAATAATGTTGTTGTGATATCCATTTTACTTTCTTCTTGCCTTATTATGATAGTTTCTATATGCGTGCATGGTGTGAAGATGTCCCATCATGCCCACTCTCTGGACGCGCTCATTGTATATGTACACGTTTCCACATGGCACCTACCATGACATGGCAGACATGATGACATGGGTGCCAAGTAGGATATGACATGGCCCAATCAGTATGGGTAGTTTAGATGGGCTGAGCCCAATAAATTTTGGCCATTTAGCTCAATATATCTGGTCCATCTCAAAAGCTAGTTTAGATGGGACCAGTTGTAGGATTGAAAGTATGTGTATAGGGGGGAGGCGATTAGACTACTTGACCAAATAAAAACTTACCCTTTTCTCAATTTTACTTGTGGGCAAGTTTTAGCAATTCTACCAAGTCAAGTACACCCCACACATGCAGGTCCAAGAGTTGAGCAGCGGAATGTAAATACTTTGCATATGTAAGTAAAGGAGGGATTGGAGATTTCAAACGTAATGAAGACACAATGATTTTTGGCATGGTTCCGATAGGTGATGCAATCGTACGTCCACGTTGATGGAGACTTCAACCCACAAAGGGTAATGGTTGTGCAAGTCCATGGAGGGCTCCACCCACGAAGGGTCCACGAAGAAGCAACCTTTCCTATTCCACCATGGCTTATGACCACGAAGGACTAACCTCACTTAGGTAGATCTTCACGAAGTAGGCTATCTGCTTGCCCTTACAAACTCCTTGGTTCAACTCTACATCTTGGAGGCTCCCAAGTGACACCTAACCAATCTAGGAGACACCACTCTCCAAAAGGTAATAGACGGTGTAGCTGATGATGAACTCCTTGCTCTTGTGCTTCATATGATAGTCTCCCCAACACTCAAACACTCTCTCACAGATTTTGCTTTGGTAGGAGAGGGGATTGGATCGAAAGCAACTTGGGGAAGGCTAGAAATCAAGGTTCAAATGGTTGGATTGGAATCTCTTGATCTCAACACATGAGTAGGTGGTTCTCTTCTCAGAAAATGAGTTGTGGAAGTTGTGTTTTGTTCTGATGGCTCTCTTAGAGAGTGAGGTGGTGGGGGTATATATCATCAACACCAAAAACCCAACTATTACAAGCCGTTGAACCAACTCGGTGACAGACCGATATGAAAATCTCGGTGAGCCTGACTAGTGTTAAAGACTTGACCGTTAGACTTTTCAGTGAGATCGAACAGAACACCTCAATGGGACCAAAGTGCAATGGCTAGGGCAAGATCTCGTTTCGAAAATTTCGATCGGTTCATCTCGGTGATTTCGAAATGAAGTGACTTCATCACAGAAACTTGGTCAGACCATCTCAATGAGACTGAGATCCATTTCGGTTGTACTGAAGTGTTATGGTTTGGCATGTGGCAATATATATGGTAATCTCAGTGGGTCCGGAGGAGAGTTTTTTGGTGGGACCGAGATCAACTTTTAGGGTTTTGGATAGGAATGAAGTGGAGAACTATGAGGATTTTGGAGCAATACCCCTAAGCACTTGAGCAATTGATTCGTGACCAAAACATCATCCCCTTTTAATAGTATTGGCTTTCATCTGGATCAATATGATATTGGATAACTTAACCTAAAATGTAGAGTCTTGGAGCCTTGCCAATCTTTGTCCTTATCATTTTGAGGGGTCCACATTCACTGGTCCATGCCATGCCAATCACGATCTTCTCTGAAATATATTATCAATGAGCATTACATCAATGACTTATATGTTGTATTAACTAGAGAATACCCCACACATTGTTGCGGGAATCGATTGCAATATATTTCACTGATTTGATTGTACGAAGCTTCCATAGTTGAACCAATAATATATGAACTAAAGCTAAAAATAAATATTATATTTTGTGTTTGATTACTGTGTAGTCAGAAAATATTTTGAATGTAAGTGGGATAACTTAATGGAAAATTGTTTTCATGCATTTTGAGTGGACCTTTGATGAGGAGGCATGTGTGGTGAGGTGAAAGGTGTGCATGAGATCAACTAATAGTGGAAAACTTTTTCTCATGCATGTAGTGGTGGGCCTTTGGTGAGGTGGCATGTGTGCATGTTGAGATAAATAGGATAGTGGGGATGAACTTCTATGTATATAGGATTACCAAAACTACATGGGGATTAGTTGCACTTTCAATCTCCCCCTTTTTGGTAATTGATGACAAGATATAGATAAAAGCTTCAACAAAAGATATAATGAATGAAATACATCGTAGCTTTGAGAAGTATGTGATAAGCCAAAGTTCCCCCTAAATTTGTGCATTATTAAAAATTTACGTTTGAGTGCAAATGCACAATCGATTAGGATCATGGGTTACTCTTCCATGTCACATATATCTTGGTGGAGCGCTCAAAATAATATAATTGCAAAATTGTTAGCACTCATCACCAAACAAACAAGTGAATGATCATACAAGGAGCATATGAATAGATATCCAAGCAAGCATAACATCAAAGTACGATATGATCAAGCACATAATAACGTAGTCTCGTACATGCATCAAGCAAAAGTAACCCAAAGTAGCAAGAAACTCTCAAGGAAACTAAACGAGAAAAAGCAAGAGCACTCTCTTGAAGCCTAATGATCTATAATAATTCTCCCCCTTTGACAACAAGTGCCAAAAAGTTTGAAGAAGTATAGAGCTAAAAGTCGCTCTAGGCCTGATCTCCGGTAGCTCCTGGTGAAGAAGTACTCTGACTTGCAGCGCACCGGTGTGCGCAGACGTCGGAGTGGAGATAAGTGCATTCGCGAAGCGTTCTGACGAAGTCTGCTGTGCTGGAGGAGTGAAGACGACAGGAGGTGCTAATTCTTGAGCTTGCATTGGTTTTTCCCTTCAAGAGGAAAGGGTGATGCAGGAAAGTAGAGATAAGTATTTCCCTCAGTTTGATAACCAAGGTATTAATCCAGTAGGAGACAACACACAAGTCACCGAATACCTGCACAAACAAACGACAACTTGCACCCAATGCGATAAATGGGTTGTCAATCCCATCACGGTTACTTGCAAATGTGAGATCTGATAAAGATAGATAAACGGTAAAGTAAATATTTTTGGTATTTTTGGTTTATAGATCGGAAAGTAAAAGATTGCAAAAAGAGTAAATCGGAAACTAAAATTATAGATCGGGAACTTATATGATGGAAAATAGACCCGGGGGTCATAGGTTTCACTAGAGGCTTCTCTCAAGATAGCAAATAATACGTTGGGTGAACAAATTACTACCGAGAAATTGATAGAAAAGTGCAAAGTTATGACGATATCTAAGGCAATGATCATGAATATAGGCATCATGTCTGAGTCAAGTAGACCAAAATGGTTCTGCATCTACTAGTATTACTCCACACATCGACCGCTATCCAGCATGCATCTAGAGTATTAAGTTCATAAAGAACGGAGTAACGCATTAAGCAAGATGACATGACGTAGAGGAATTAACTCAAGCAATATGATGAAAACCCCATCTTTTTATCCTCGATGGAAACAATACAATACGTGCCTTGTTGCCCCTACTGTCACTGGGAAAGGACACCGCAAGATTGAACCAAAGCTAAGCACTTGTCCCATTGCAAGAAAAACCAATCTAGTTGGCCAAACCAAACAAATAGTTTGAAGAGAATTACAAAGATATCAAATCATGCATAAAATAATCCAGAGGAGATTCAAATAATATTCATAGATAATCTTATCATAAATCCACAATTCATCGGATCTCGGCAACACACCTCAAAAAAATATTACATCGAATAGGTCTCCAAGAACATCAAGGAGAACATGGTGTTGAGAATCAAAGAGAGAGAAGAAGCCATCTAGCTACTAGCTATATATGGACCCGCAGGTCTGAGGTAAACTACTCATGCTTTATCGGAAGGGCAATAGAGTTGATGTAGAAGCCCTCCGTGATCGAATCCCCCTCCAACAGGACGCCGGAAAAGGTTCCTAGATGGGATCTCATGGGTACAGAAGGTTGCGGCAGTGGAGAAGTGTTTTCGTGTCCTGTTCTGGTGGTTTTGGGATATAAGAGTATATATAGGTGAAATAATTAGGTCAGTGGAGTCATGAGGGGCCCACAAGGGTGGGGGCACACCCTATCCCCCTGGGCGCGCCCCCATCATTGTGGCCGCCTTGTGGCTCATCTGACTTCATCTCCAAGTCTCCTGGTTGTCTTCTGGTCCAAGAAAAATCATTGCGAAGGTTTTATTCTGTTTGGACTCCATTTGGTATTCCTTTTCTGTGAAACTCAAAAACAAGGAAACAAATAGGAATTAGCACTGGGCTCTGATGACCCACAAGTATAGGGGATCGCAACAGCTTTCGAGGGTAGAGTATTCAACCCAAATTTATTGATTCGACATAAGGGGAGCCAAAGAATATTCTCAAGTATTAGCAGCTGAGTTGTTAATTCAACCACACCTGGAAACTTAGTATCTGCAGCAAAGTGTTTAGTAGCAAAGTAATATGATAGTGATGGTAACGGTAACAAAAGAGTAACGAAAACAAAGTAATGTTTTTGGTATTGTGTAGTGATTGTAACAATAGCAACGGGAAAGTAAATAAGTGTAAACCAATATATGGAAAGCTCGTAGGCATCGGATCAGTGATGGATAATTCTGCCGGTTGTGGTTTCATCATGTAACAGTCATAACATAGGGTGACACAGAAGTAGCTCCAATTCATCAATGTAATGTAGGCATGTATTCCGAATATAGTCATACGTGCTTATGGAAAAGAACTTGCATGACATCTTTTGTCCTACCCTCCCGTCGCAGCGGGGTCCTAATGGAAACTAAGGGATATTAAGGCCTCCTTTTAATAGAGAACCGGAACAAAGCATTAGCACATAGTGAATACATGAACTCCTCAAACTACGGTCATCACCGGTAAGTATCCCGATTATTGTCACTTCGGGGTTAACGGATCCCCGGGTACCGAGCTCGAATTCGCCCTATAGTGAGTCGTATTACAATTCACTGGCCGTCGTTTTACAACGTCGTGACTGGGAAAACCCTGGCGTTACGATCTGAAATCATGGCACTCAGGCCCTAGTGACAAGCATTAAGCATAGCAAAGTCATAGCAACATCAATCTCAGAACATAGTGGATACTAGGGATCAAACCCTAACAAAACTAACTCGATTACATGATAAATCTCGTCCAACCCATCACCGTCCAGCAAGCCTACGATGGAATTACTCACGCACGGCGGTGAGCATCATGAAATTGGTGATGGAGGATGGTTGATGATGATGACGGCGATGAATCCCCCTCTCCGGAACCCCGAACGGACTCCAGATCAGCCCTCCCGAGAGGTTTTAGGGCTTGGCGGCGGCTCCGTATCGTAAAACGCGATGATTTCTTCCCTCCTATTTTTTTCTCCCCGAAAGCAGATATATAGAGTTGGAGTTGGAGTCGGGAGGTCTCCAGAGGGCCCACGAGGTAGGGGGCGCGCCCCCACCCTTGTGGACAGGGTGTGGGCCCTCTGGTCTTCATCTTTGACGAGGATTTTTTATTATTTATTGTAAGATATTCCGTGGAGTTTCAGGTCATTCCAAGAACTTTTGTTTTTTGCACATAAAACAACATCATGGCAGTTCTGCTGAAAACAACGTCAGTCCGGGTTAGTTCCATTCAAATCATACGAGTTAGAGTCCAAAACAAGGGCAAAATTGTTTGGAAAAGTAGATACGACGGAGACGTATCAACTCCCCCAAGCTTAAACCCTTGCTTGTCCTCAAGCAATTCAGTTGACAAACTGAAAGAAATAAAGAAAAACTTTTACAAACTCTGTTTGCTCTTGTTGTCGTAAATATGTCAAGCTAGCATTCAAGTTTTCAACAAAGATTATAACTAACCATATTTTCTCAGGTCTCATGATTACCCATATCAATAGCATAATCAACTATCAAGCCATAATAATAAATCTTGGATGACAACATTTTCTCAAAACAATCATAATATGATATAACAAGATGGTATCTCGCTAGCCCTTTCTGAGACCGCAAAACATAAATGCAGAGCACCTTTAAAGATCAAGGACTGACTAGACATTGTAATTCATGGTAAAAGAGATCCAATCATAGTCACACCCAATATAAATTAACAGTGATGAATGCAAATGACAGCTGCGCTCTCCAGCTAGTGCTTTTAATAAGAGGGTGATGACTCAACATAAAAGTAAATAGATAGGCCCTTCGCAGAGGGAAGCAGGGATTTGTAGATGTGCCAGAGCTCAGTTTTGAAATAGAGATAATTAACATTTTGAGCGGTATACTTTCATTGTCAACATAACAACCAAGAGATGGCGATATCTTCTATGCTACACACATTATAGGCGGTTCCCAAACAGAATGGTAAAGTTTATACTCCCCCTCCACCAACAAACATCAATCCATGGCTTGCTCGAAACAACGAGTGCCTCCAACTAACAACAGTCCCAAGGGGAGTTTTGTTTTGCAATTATTTTGGTTTAGTTTGCATAAAGCATGGGACTTGGCATCCCGGTGACCAGCCATTTTCTCGTGAGTGAGGAGCGGAGTCCACTCCTCTTGAGAATAACCCGCCTAGCGTGGAAGATACAGACAACCCTAGTTGATACATGAGCTATTCGAGCATACAAAACAGGATGATTATTTGAAGGTTTAGAGTTTGGCACATACAAATTTACTTGGAACAGCAGGTAGATACCGCATATAGGAAGGTATAGTGGACTCATCTGGAATAACTTTGGGGTTTAAGGGATTGGATGCACAAGCGGTATTCCTGCTTAGTACAGGTGAAGGCTAGCAAAAGACTGGGAAGCGACCAACTAGAGAGCGACAACAGCCATGTACATGCATTAAAATTAATAAACATTGGATGCAAGCATGAGTAGGATATAATCCACCATGAACATAAATATCGTGAAGGCTATGTTGATTTGTTTCAACTACATGCGTGAACATGTGCCAAGTCAAGTCACTTAAATCATTCGAAGGAGGATACCACCCCATCATACCACATCATAACCATCTCAATAGCATGTTGGCACGCAAGGTAAACAATTATAACTCATAGCAAATCAAGCATGGCACAAGCAACTATGATCTATAATTGTCATTGCAAACATGTTTATTCATAACAAGCTGAATCAAGAACGATGAACTCATCATATTTACAAAAACAAAAGAGGTCGAGTTCATACCAGATTTTCTCATCTCAGTCAGTCCATCATATATCATCATAATTGCCTTTCACTTGCATGACCGAACGATGTGAATAATAATAATAAGAGTGCACGTGCATTGGACTAAGCTAGAATCTGCGAGCATTCAATAAATAGGAGAAGATAAAGCAATATGGGCTCTTGGTTAAATCAATAATAAAGCATATAAGAGCCACTTCAACAATTTAATCATGATCTTCTCCTACTGACCCCCAAAGAAAAGAAAAGAAATAAAACTATTTACACGGGAAAGCTCCCAACAAGCAAAAGAAGAACGGGAAATATTTTTGGGTTTTCTTTTTAATTATTACTACAGCAAGAAAAGTAAACTACTACTAATTTTTTTTGGTTTTTCCTTAAGGTTTATCAAACACACAAGAAGAAAGCATAAAAGGAAATAAACTAGCATGGATGATACAATGAAAAAGTATGAACACCGACATCTAGCAATGAGTGTGTGTGAACATAAATGTAATGTCAGTGAGAAATACGTACTCCCCCAAGCTTAGGCTTTTGGCCTAAGTTGGTCTATGGCCACGGCTGGCCTGGCTGATATCCATAATAATAGTTGTTGGGGTCGTACTGTGATGCAGCGGCTATCGCCTCCTGAGCTGCAGTGTGGCGACGAGCGGCCTCTGCCCTCCTCTCGTACTCATCTGCCTCCTCTCTGGTAATAGTATATCCTCCTCTTGCCTGATAATCAAAGAAAGCAGGAGCAGGGAGAGTAATACGGATAGCACGACGTCTGTCAAAGATTAGTTGGTACTGGAGAGGTGATTCGTTCCTCTCGACAAAATGGTGGTGAACCATAGCATTAAAATCTAGATAGGCAGGAGGTAATTCAATATCAGCTTCGCGTACATCTATACCAAGAAAATTAGCTACGCGAGTTGCATAAATTCCACCAAAGAAATCTCCAATAAGTCTATTAAGATGCAACCTACGTGCAACAATGGCTCCCAAATTATATGATTTGTCTCCTAACACAGCACTCCTAAGAATACTGAGGTCAGGGACACACACGTGACATGCCTCATCTTTACCATTTATGCATCTACCTATGAAGAGAGCAAAATAATGTATAGCAGGAAAGTGGATGCTCCCTATGGTAGCTTGTGTAATATCTCTAGATTCTCCCACAATTATATTAGCAAGAAAATCTCTAAATTCAGATTTGCGAGGACACCTTATACTACCCCATTGTGGAAGTTTGCATGCAGTGGTAAAATCCTCTAAGTCCATGGTATAAGATTTATCATAAAGATCAAACATGACAGTTGGAGAATTACGTGAAGTGGAAAATTCAAACCTCCTCACAAAGGAACTAGTGAGGTTATGATACTGACTGCACTTCTCTTCCTCGAAGCTCACAAGATCAGCGTTACGCACATATGCGTTGAATTCTTCTTTTCTTCCCGCTCGATCCATAAAATTTGCAGAAGGCCACTCAGAAGGACGCACTGGAGCGTCTCTTGGTGGCTCTTCGTCAGCATCACGCATTCCAAGCCTGGGTCCTTGCTTCTTTGAAGAACCACCTTGGAACATCTTCCTAAGCATTTTTTCTTTCGCTGAAAAATTCTGAAATTTTTTAATAACTTCAAAATAAAAGTAAACCAAACTCAGTAATACTGATAGCAACCACTCCTACAAGTGCCTAGAGCCTATATCATGCATCAAAACTACTTTTGACCATATAAATTTGACATGCAATCTCAAGAACAGGGTCACCTAAGCAGCAAAAATTTGCAATGAATAAAGCACTAGAACAAAAACTAATTGGACCAATGGAGGAGTCACATACCAAGGAACAATCTCCCCAAGTAGTTTTGTGAGAGGTGCTTTGAGCAAGGAGATCGAAAATGGCAGCAAAACGAGCTTGGACTCGGGTTTGAGCTGGTTATTCGTGTTTGGGGGAGGAAGAAGGAGTGTATGGGTGAAAGGATAAGTGGAGGAGGGCCACCGTGGGCCCACGAGGCAGGGGGGCGCGCCCAGGGGGTAGGGCGCGCCCTCCACCCTCGTGACTAGGTGGCAGCTCCCCCGCGGCAATTTTTGCACCATAAATCCTCAAATATTCCCGAAAAAATCATATTAAATTGGCATGTCATTCTGAGGACTTTTATTTTCGGGACATTTTTATATTGCACAGATAAATCAGGAAACAGACAAAAAAATACTATTTTTACTTTATTTCAACTAAATAACAGAAAGTATAGAGAGGGTACAGAAGGTTGTGCTTCTAGTTTCATCCATCTCATGCTCGTCAAAAGGAATCCACTAACAAGGTTGATCAGGTCTTGTTAACAAACTCATTTTGATTAACATGAAACCAGAGAAATTTCGAATAATACTAGGTTACCTCAACGGGGATATGCACATCCCCAATAATAAGTATATCATATTTTTTCTTGGCAGTAGGAAGAGGATATTCAAAACCTCCAAATATAATCAATGGAATTTTTCCGATAGAATTGATACTATGAACTTGAGGTTGTTTCCTCGGAAAGTGTACCGTATGCTCATTACCATTAACATGAAAAGTGACATTGCCTTTAGTGCAATCAATAAAAGCCCCTGCAGTATTCAAAAAGGGTCTTCCAAGAATAATAGACATACTATCATCCTCGGGAATATCAAGAATAACAAAGTCTGTTAAAATAGTAACATTTGCAACTACAACAGGCACATCCTCACAAATACCGACAGGTATAGCAGTTGATTTATCAGCCAGTTGCAAAGATATTTCAGTTGGTGTCAACTTATTCAAGTCAAGTCTACGATATAAAGAGAGAGGCATAACACTAACTCCGGCTCTAAGATCACATAAAGCAGTTTTAACATAGTTTCTTTTAATGGAGCATGGTATAGTAGGTACTCCTAGATCTCCATGTTTCTTTGGTATTCCACCCTTAAAAGTATAATTAGCAAGCATGGTGGAAATTTCAGCTTCTGGTATCTTTCTTTTATTTGTAACAATATCCTTCATGTACTTAGCATAAGGCTTCATTTTGAGCATATCAGTCAATCGCATACGCAAAAAGATAGGTCTAATCATTTCAGCAAAGTACTCAAAATCATCATCATCCTTTGAGTGCCCAATTATTTTCATTTGTCAACATATTATTCAATAAGATTTCAGCTTCATCCGGTGTTCTTTCCCTGAAAAGAGAACCAGCACAACTATCCAGGTAATCTCTGGAAGCATCGGTTAGTCCATTATAAAAGATATCAAGTATTTCATTTTTCTTAAGAGGATGATCAGGCAAAGCATTAAGTAACTTGAGAAGCCTCCCCCAAGCTTGTGGGAGACTCTCTTCTTTAATTTGCACAAAGTTGTATATTTCCTTTAAAGCAGCTTGTTTCTTATGAGCAGGGAAATATTTAGCAGAGAAGTAGTAAATCATATCCTGGGGACTACGCACACAACCAGGGTCAAGAGAATTGAACCATATCTTAGCATCACCGTTTAATGAGAACAGAAATATTTTAAGGATATAAAAGTAGAGAGATCTCTCATCATTAGTGAACAGGGTGGCTATATCATTTAATTTAGTAAGATGTGCCACAACAGTTTCAGATTCATAGCCATGAAAAGGATCAGATTCAACTAAAGTAATTATATCAGGATCAACAGAGAATTCATAATCCTTATCAGTAACACAGATAGGTGAAGTAGCAAAAGCAGGTCAGGTTTCATCCCAGCATTTAGAGATAGCTTATCCATTTAGCTAATAACCTTTTGAGTTCATATCTATCTTTGCAAGCTAAAATAGCTAAAGAAGCTTCAGGAATAACAAGTGATTCTTCATCATCACTTTCATCATCATAATCAGATTCAATATTTTCAATCTCTCTAGCCCTAGCAAGTCGTTCCTCGAGAAAATCACCAAGTGGCATAGTAGTATCAAGCATAGAAGTAGTTTCATCATAAGTATCATGTATAGCAGAAGTGGCATCATCAATAACATGCGACATATCAGAACGAATAGCAGAAGCAGGTTTAGGTGTCGCAAGCTTACTCATAACAGAAGGTGAATCAAGTGCAGAGCTAGGTGGCAGTTCCTTAATTACCTCCCCTCATAGTTGAGGGATAAATTGTTGTCTTAGCGTCTTTCAAGTTCTTCATAGTGTCCAGCAGATATAAATCTCAAGTGACTCAAAGAATAGAGCTATGCTCCCCGGCAATGGCGCCAGAAATTAGTCTTGATGACCCACAAGTATAGGGGATCGCAACAGCTTTCGAGGGTAGAGTATTCAACCCAAATTTATTGATTCGACACAAGGGGAGCCAAAGAATATTCTCAAGTATTAGCAGCTGAGTTGTTAATTCAACCACACCTGGAAACTTAGTATCTGCAGCAAAGTGTTTAGTAGCAAAGTGCTATGATAGTGATGGTAACGGTAAAAAAAGAGTAATGAAAGCAAAGTAATGTTTTTGGTATTTTGTAGTGATTGTAACAATAGCAACGGGAAAGTAAATAAGTGTAAACCAATATATGGAAAGCTCGTAGGCATTAGATCAGCGATGGATAATTATGATGGATGTGGTTTCATCATGTAACAGTCATAACATAGGGTGACACAGAACTAGCTCCAATTCATCAATGTAATGTAGGCATGTATTCCGAATATAGTCATACGTGCTTATGGAAAAGAACTTGCATGACATCTTTTGTCCTACCCTCCCGTGGCAGTGGGGTCCTAATGGAAACTAAGGGATATTAAGGCCTCCTTTTAATAGAGAACCGGAACAAAGCATTAGCACATAGTGAATACATAAACTCCTCAAACTACGGTCATCACCGGTAAGTATCCCGATTATTGTCACTTCGGGGTTAACGGGTCATAACACATAATAGGTGACTATAGACTTGCAAGATAGGATCAAGAACTCTCATATATTGATGAAAACATAATAGGTTCAGATCTGAAATCATGGCACTCGGGCCCTGGTGACAAGCATTAAGCATAGCAAAGTCATAGCAACATCAATCTCAGAACATAGTGGATACTAGGGATCAAACCCTAACAAAACTAACTCGATTACATGATAAATCTCATCCAACCCATCACCGTCCAGCAAGCCTATGATGGAATTACTCACGCATGGCGGTGAGCATCATGAAATTGGTGATGGAGGATGGTTGATGATGACGACGGCGACGAATCCCCCTCTCCGGAGCCCCGAACGGACTCCAGATCAGCCCTCCCGAGAGGTTTTAGGGCTTGGCGGCGGCTCCGTATCGTAAAACGCTATGATTTCTTCTCTCCTATTTTTTCTCCCCAAAAGCAGATATATAGAGTTGGAGTTGGAGTCGGGAGGTCTCCAGGGGGCCCACGAGGTAGGGAGCGCGCCCTAGGGGGGGGGCGCCCCCCACCCTCGTGGAAAGGGTGTGGGCCCCCTGGTCTTCATCTTTGGCGAGGATTTTTTATTATTTATTGTAAGATATTTCGTGGAGTTTCAGGTCATTCCGGGAACTTTTGTTTTCTGCACATAAAACAACATCATGGCAGTTCTGCTGAAAACAGCGTCAGTCCGGGTTAGTTCCATTCAAATCATACAGGTTAGAGTCCAAAACAAGGGCAAAAGTGTTTGGAAAAGTAGATACAACGGAGACGTATCAGGCTCTAGGTTAATAGGTGCTACCTCTTGAGCATGCGTTGGTTTTCCCGAAGAGGAAAGGGTGATGCAGCAAAGTAGCGTAAGTATTTCCCTCAGTTTTTGAGAACCAAGGTATCAATCCAGTTGGAGACTACACGCAAATCGCCTAGTACCTGCACAAACAAATAAGAACCTTGCAAAAGTGAGATCCAATAAAGATAATAAGATAAATATTTTTGGTATTTTTGTGGTATAGATTGGAAAATAAACATTGCAAAATAAATAGTAAACTAGAATTGTAGATTGGAAACTTATATCATGTAAAGTAGACCCAGGGGCCATAGGTTTCACTAGTGGCTTCTCTCAAGATAGCATGAATTACGGTGGGTGAATGAATACTGCCGAGCAATTGATAGAAAAGTGCATAGTTATGATGATATCTAAGGCAATGATCATGAATATAGGCATCACATCCGTGACAACTAGACCGAAACAATTCTGCATCTACTATTATTACTCCACACATCGACCGCTATCCAGCATGCATCTAGAGTATTAAGTTCATAAGAACGGAGTAACGCATTAGGCAAGATGACATGATGTAGAGGGATAAACTCAAGCAATATGATATGAACCCCATATTTTTATCCTCGATGGCAACAATACAATACGTGTCATTTCCCTTTCTGTCACTGGGATCGAGCACCGCAAGATTGAACCCAAAGCTAAGCACTTCTCCATTGCAAGAAAGATCAATCTAGTAGGCCAAACTAAACTGATAATTCGAAGATACTTGCAGAGATATCAAATCATGCATATAAGAATTTAGAGAAGAATCAAATAATATTCATAGATAATCAAGTTCATAAACCCACAATTCATCGGATCTCGGCAAACACACCGCAAAAGAGTTACATCGAATAGATCTCGAAGAAGATCGAGTAGAACTTTGTATTGAGATCCAAAGAGAGAGAAGAAGCCATCTAGCTAATAACTATGGACCCGAAGGTCTGTGGTAAACTACTCACACATCATCGGGAGGCTATGGTGTTGATGTAGAAGCCCTTCGTGATCAAATCCCCCTCCGGCAGATCGCCGGAAAAGGCCCCAAGATGGGATGTCATGGGTACAGAAAGTTGCGGAAGTGGAAAAGGTGTTTTGTGGCTCTCCCCGAAGGTTTCAGGGTATAAGAGTATATATAGGCAAAAGAAGTAGGTCGGTGGAGCTGCGAGGGGCCCGCGAGGGTGGGGGGGCGTGCCCACCCCCCTAGGGCGCGCCCTCCTGCCTCGTGGCTTCCTTGCTGCTTCCTTGATGTCCACTCCAAGTCTCCTGGATTGCGTTTGTTCCAAAAATGATCCTCGCGAAGGTTTCATTCCGTTTGGATTCTGTTTTATATTCCTTTTCTGTGAAACACTGAAATAGGCAAAAAAACAGCAATTTGGACTGGGCTTTTGGTTAATAGGTTAGTCTCAAAAATAATATAAAAGGTATATTAAAGCCCATTAAACATCCAAAACAAATAATCTAATAGCATGGAACAATCAAAAATATAGATACGTTGGAGACGTATCAAGCATCCCCAAGCTTAATTCCTGCTCGTCCTCGAGTAGGTAAATGATAAAAATAGAATTTTTGATGTGGAATGCTCCCTGACATAATTTTCAATGTAATTCTCTTTATTATGGCATGAACGTTCAGATTCAAAAGATTCAAGATAAAAGTTTAATATGGACATAAAAATAGTAATACTTCAAGCTTGCTAACCAAACAATTATGTCTTATCAAAATAACATAGCCGAAGAAAGCTTATCCCTACAAAATCATATAGTTTGGCCATGCTTCATTTTCGTCACACAAAATGCTCCCATCATGCATAACCCCGATGACAAGACGAGCAATTGGTTCATACTTTTTAACGTGCTTCAGCCTTTTCAACCCTTATGTAATACATGAGCGCAAGCCATGGATATAGCACTATAGGTGGAATAGCATATGATGATGGGGTTATGTGAGAAGACAAAAAAGGAGAAAGTCTCACATTGACGCGGCTAATAAATGGGATATGGAGATGCCCATCAATTGACGTCAATGCGAGGAGTAGGGATTGCCATGCAACGGATGCACTAGAGCTATAAGTGTATGAAAGCTCATCTAAAGAAACTAAGTGGGTGTGCATCCAACTTGCTTGCTCACAAAGACCTAGGGCATTTTGAGGAAGCCCATCATTGGAATATACAAGCCAAGTTCTATAATGAAAAAATTCCCACTAGTATATGAAAGTGACAAAATAATAAACTCTCTATCATGAAGATCATGGTGCTATTTTGAATCACAAGTGTGGAAAAAGGATAGTAATATTGTCCCTTCTCTCTTTTTCTCTCATTTTTTTGTTTGGGCTTCTTTGGCCTCTCTTTTTTTATTTGGGCTTCTTTGGCCTCTCTTTTTTATTTCATAGTCTCCATCCTTCTTTCCTCACATGGGACAATGCTCTAATAATGATGATCATCACACTTTTATTTACACATAACTCAATGTTACAACTCGATACTAGAACAAAAATATGACTCTATGTGAATGCCTCCGGCGGTGTACCGGGATATGCGATGAATCAAGAGCGACATGTATGAAAGAATTATGAAAGTGCATTTGCCACAAATACGATGTCAACTACATGATCATGCAAAGCAATATGACAATGATGGAGCGTGTCATAATAAACAGAACGGTGGAAAGTTGCATGGCAATATATCTCAGAATGGCTATGGAAATGCCATAATAGGTAGGTATGGTGGTTGTTTTGAGGAAGATATAAGGAGGCTTATGTGTGATAGAGCGTATCGTATCACGGGGTTTGGATGCACCGGCAAAGTTCGCACCAACTCTCAAGGTGAGAAAGGGCAATGCACGGTACCGTAGAGGCTAGCAAATTGCGGAAAGGTAAGAGTGCGTATGATCCATGGACTCACATTAGTCATAAAGAACTCATATACTTATTGCAAAAGTTTATTGGCCCTCGAAGCAAAGTACTACTATGCATGCCCCTAGAGGGATAGATTGGTAGGGAAACACCATCGCTCGTCCCTGACCGCCACTCATAAGGAAATTACTCAAAGAATACCCCATGCTTCAAATTTGTCACACAACGTTTACCATACATGCATGCTATGGGACTTGCCAACTTTAACACAAGTATTTCTCAATTTCACAATTACCCAACTAGCATGACTCTAACATTACCACCTTTATATCTCAAAACATCTATCAAGTATCATAGTATTCAATGCACTCTATATGAAAGTTTTTCTCATACCCATCTTGAATGCCTATCATATTAGGACTAATTTTATAGCCAAAGCAAATTACCATACTGTTCTAAAAGACTCTCAAAATAATATAAGTGAAGCATGAGAGATCAATAATTTCTACAAAATAAAACCACCACCGTGCTCTACAAAATATAAGTGAAGCACTAGAGCAAAATTATCTAGCTCAAAAGATATAAGTGAAGCACATAGAGTATTCTAATAAATTCCGATTCATGTGTGTCTCTCCCAAAAGGTGTATACAGCAAGGATGATTGTGGTAAACTAAAAATCAAAGACTCAAATCATACAAGACGCTCCAAGCAAAACACATATCATGTGGTGAATAAAAATATAGCCTCAAATAAAGTTACCGATAGACGAAGACGAAAGAGGGAATGCCTTCTGGGGCATCCCCAAGCTTAAGCTTTTGGTTGTCCTTGGATTTTACCTTGGGATGCCTTGGTCATCCCCAATCTTAGGCTCTTGCCACTCCTTGTTCCAAAATACATCAAATCTTTACCCAAAAACTTGAAAACTTCACAACACAAAACTCAGCAGAAAATCTCATGAGCTCGGTTAGTATAAGAAAACAAATCACCACCTTAAGGTACTGTAATGAACTCATTATTTATTTATATTGGTGTTAAACCTACTGTATTCCAACTTCTCTATGGTTCATACCCCCCGATACTAGCCATAGATTCATCAAAATAAGCAAACAACACACGAAAAAACAGAATCTGTCAAAAACAGAACAGTCTATAGTAATCTGTAGGTTTCGAATACTTATGTAACTCCAAAAATCCTGAGAAATTAGGAAGTCTTAAATAATTTTTATATTTATATACTTCACTTGGAATTGGTATTTTATCGCTCTCTGGTAAAAAATGAAAATTATTCTCGTGAGTGCATAGTTTCTTTTTTTTCAGCAAGATCAAATAACAATCACCCAAGAAGATCCTAAAGGCTTTACTAGGCACAAACACTAACTAAAACATAAAAACACAATAATAACAGGGGATAGATGATTTATTTATTACTAAACAGGAACAAAAGGCAAGGAATAAAAATAAAATTGGGTTGCCTCCCAACAAGCGCTATCGTTTAACGCCCCTAGCTAGGCATAAAATCAAGGATAGATCTAAGTATTGTCATCTTTGGTATGTAATCCATATGTGGCTCTCATAATAGATTCATAAGGTAATTTAATTTTCTTTCTAGGAAAGTGTTCCATGCCTTTCCTTAATGGAAATTGGAATCTAATATTTCCTTCTTTCATGTCAATAATTGCACCAATAGTTCTAAGGAAAGGTCTACCAGGAATAATAGGACATGTAGGATTGCAATCTATATCAAGAACGATGAAATCTACGGGCACATAATTCCTATTTGCAACAATAAGAACATCATTAATCCTTCCCATAGGTTTCTTAATGGTGGAGTCCGCAAGATGCAAATTTAAAGAACAATCATCAAATTCACGGAAACCTAGCACATCACACAAAGTTTTTGCAATTGCGGAAACACTAGCACCAAAATCACATAAAGCATAACATTCATGATTTTTTATCTTAATTTTAATAGTAGGTTCCCACTCATCATAAAGTTTTCTAGGGATAGAAACTTCTAATTCAAGCTTTTCTTTATGGGATTGCATTAAAGCATCAACAATGTGTTTAGTAAAAGCTTTGTTTTGATCATAAGCATGAGGAGAATTTAACACGGATTGCAACAAGGAAATACAATCTATCAAAGAGCAATTATCATAATTAAATTCCTTGAAATACAAAATAGTGGGTTCATTGCTATGTAAAGTTTTGACCTCTTCAATCCCACTTTTATCAATTTTTGCATCAAGATCTAAAAACTCTGAATCATTGGGACGCCTTCTAACTAAAGTTGACTCATCTCCGGGCCCATCCTTATCAAGATTCATATTGGAAAACAAAGATTTAATAGGAGACACATCAATTACTTTTAGATCTTCATCATTATTATCATGAAAACTAGAAGACCACGCTTTCACAAAGCAATCTTTTTTAGCACGCATCCTAGTGGTTCTTTCTTTGCACTTATCAATGGAAATTCTCATAGCTTTGACAGACTCATTGATATCATGCTTAGGTGGAATAGATCTAAGTTTCAAAGAATCAACATCAAGAGAAATTATATCCACGTTCCTAGCCAACTCATCATTCTTAGGCAATTTTTCTTCAAGCAAAGCATTGAAATTCTTTTGCGAAATCATAAATTCTTTAACACTAGTCTCAAAATAAGAGGGCATCTTATTAAAATTTCCATAAGAGTTGTTGTAGGAATTACCATAATTATTAGAGGAATTACTAGGGAACGGCCTAGAATTAAAGTTTCCTCTATACGTGTTGTTACCAAAATTGTTCCTACCAATAAAATTCACATCCATAGATTCATTATTATTCTCAATCAAAGTAGACAAAGGCATATCATTAGGATCAGAAGAAACACTCTTATTAGCAAACAATTTCATAAGTTCATCCATCTTTCCACTCAAGACATTAATCTCTTCTATCGCATGAACCTTTTTACTAGTAGATCTTTCGGTGTGCCATTGAGAATAATTAACCATAATATTATCTAGGAGTTTAGTAGCTTCTCCGAAAGTGATTTCCATAAAAGTGCCTCCCGCGGCCGAATCTAAAAGATTTCTAGAAGCAAAATTCTATCCAGCATAAAAAAATTGTATAATCATCCATAAATTCAAACCATGTGTAGGGCAATTACGTATCGTTAATTTCATCCTCTCCCAAGCTTGTGCAACATGCTCATGATCACGTTGCTTAAAATTCATAATATCTTTTCTGAGAGAGATGATCCTAGCGGGAGGAAAATACTTAGAGATAAAAGCATCTTTGCACTTATTCCATGAATCAATACTATTTTTAGGCAAAGAAGAGAACCAAGTTTTAGCACGATCTCTAAGCGAAAATGGAAATAGCTTCAATTTAACAATATCATTATCCACATATTTTTTTCTTTTGCATATCACACAAATCAATGAAGTTGTTTAGATGGGTAGCGGCGTCTTCACTAGGAAGGCCAGAAAATTGATCTTTCATGATAATATTCAAAAAAGCGGCATTAATTTTACAAGATTCAGCATCGGTAATAGGAGAAATCGGAGTGCTAATAAAATCATTATTGTTGGTATTGGAAAAGTCACACAATTTAGTATTATATTGAGCCATCATGACCATCAATCAATCCAACAAGCAAGCAAGCACAAAAGAAGCAAGCAAAAAGAGATGAACGAAAGAAAGGGCAAATAAAACGGCAAAGGTGAAGTGGGGGAGAGGAAAATGAGAGGCAAATGGAAAATAATGTAATGCGAGGGATAAGAGTTTGTGATGGGTACTTGGTATGTCTTGACTTGTGCGTAGATCTCCTCGGCAACAGCGCTAGAAATCCTTCTTGCTACCTCTTGAGCATGCGTTGGTTTTCCCTTGAAGAGGAAAGGGTGATGCAGCAAAGTAGCACAAGTATTTCCCTCAGTTTTTGAGAACCAAGGTATCAATCCAGTAGGAGACTACACGCAAATCGCCTAGTACCTGCACAAACATACAAGAACCTTGCAACCAACGCGATAAAGGGGTTGTCAATCCCTTCATGGCCACTTGCAAAAGTGAGATCTGGTAAAGATAATAAGATAAATATTTTGGAACATTTACATCTATGCCCCTAATTTGCGCCCACTCTCAGATTTACCCCTAATTTCAAAGCCTACTCAAATTTGCCCCTCCGCTGTTAGGTGCACTTACAGAAATACCCTTCTGTGCCATTACCGTCCGGTCAAAGAAGGTCAAAGTTGGTCAAAGGGCTTTGACCATCCTAAAAAAAATAGCAAAAGAATTCTAAAAAATCTGAAAATTTGTGGGATCAAAGATACTCAGGTTCGCAAGGTGCGTGCAAAGTTTCGTGTTGTTCTTACATTCCAAGAGCTCATGTTAGAGGAAAAACAATAAATATGTAAGCCTGTGAACAGTAAATTCAAAAAATAGTAAGAAAATTCAAAAAATATGAAAATTTTTGGCATAAAAGAGGCTCGGGTCTGCAAGCTGCGTGTAAATTTTTGTTGTGTTTGGACATTGGAGGGGCTTGTGGAGAAAAAACAAAATTTGGCTCGGGAAAAAACTTGGGAAAAAATGACTATTTTGTTTTTTCTTGCTAGAGCTCCTCGCATGTCATTTGATCACAAAAACTTGCAAGCACCTTGTGCACCCTAGCCAGTTTGATGCCAAAAAAATTCATATTTTTTTAAATTTTTTTGCTATTTTATTTCAAATTTATTGTTCAGAAGCGTGCAGATTAACTATTTTTCCTCGCCACGAGCTCCTGGAATGTCCAAATAGCACAAAAATTTGCACACACCTTGGGCACATGAGTATCTTCGATCTCACAAAATTTTAGATTTTTTTGCTATTTTTTTCAGGACGGTCAAAGCTGTTTGACCGGATGGTAACGACGCAAAAGGGCATTTCTATAAGGGCACCTAACGGCGGAGGGGCAAATTTGAGCAGGCTTTCAAATTAGGGGTATATCTGATTAGGTGGTTCGAGTTAGGGACAGAAATGCAAATGGCCCAAATATTTTTGGTATTTTTGTGGTATATATTGGAAAATAAAGATTGCAAAAGAAATAGTAAACTAGAATTGTAGATAGGAAACTTATATGATGTAAAGTAGACCCGAGGGCCATAGGTTTCACTAGTGGCTTCTCTCAAGATAGCATGAATTACAGTGGGTGAGCGAATTACTGCCGAGCAATTGATAGAAAAGCGCATAGTTATGATGATTGCTACCTCTTGAGCACTGCGTTGGTTTTCCCTTGAAGAGGAAAGGGTGATGCAGTAAAGTAGCGTAAGTATTTCCCTCAATTTTTGAGAACCAAGGTATCAATCCAGTAGGAGATCACGCTCAAGTCCCACGCACCTACACAAACAAATAAGAACCTCGCAACCAACGTGGTAAAGGGGTTGTCAATCCCTTCACGGTCACTTACGAGAGTGAGATCTAATAGATATGATAAGATAATATTTTTGGTATTTTTATGATAAAGAGAAATAAATATGCAAAGTAAAATAAACGGCAATAGAAATAACTAAGTATTGGAAGATTAATATGATGGAAGATAGACCCGGGGGCCATAGGTTTCACTAGTGGCTTCTCTCAAGAGCATAAGTATTACGGTGGGTAAACAAATTACTGTCGAGCAATTGATAGAATTGAGCATAGTTATGAGAATGTCTAGGTATGATCATGTATATAGGCATCACGTCCGAGACAAGTAGACCAAAACAATTCTGCATCTACTACTATTACTCCACACATCGACCTCTATCCAGCATGCATCTAGAGTATTAAGTTCATAAGAACAGAGTAATGCTTTAAGTAAGATGACATGATGTAGAGGGATAAACTCATGCAATATGATATAAACCCCATCTTTTTATCCTCGATGGCAACAATACACTACGTGTCGGTTCCCTTTCTGTCACTGGGATCGAGCACTGCAAGATTGAACCCAAAGCTAAGCACTTCTCCCATTGCAAGAAAGATCAATCTAGTAGGCCAAACCAAACTGATAATTCGAAGAGACTTGCAAAGATAAACCAATCATACATAAAAGAATTCGGAGGAGAATCAAATATTGTTCATAGATAATCTGGATCATAAACCCGCAATTCATCGGATCTTGACAAACACACCGCAAAAGAAGATTACATCGAATAGATCTCCAAGAAGATCGAGGAGAACTCTGTATTGAGATCCAAAGAGAGAGAAGAATCCATCTAGCTAATAACTATGGACCTGAAGGTCTGAAGTAAACTACTCACACATCACCAGAGAGGCCATGGAGTTGGTGTAGAGGCCCTCCATGATCAATGCCCCCTCCTGCGGAGCTCCGGAAAAGGCCCCAAGATGGGATTTCTTGGGTACAGAAGGTTGCGGCGGTGGAATTAGGTTTTCGTGGTGCTCCTGGATGTTTGGGGGTACGTGGATATATATATAGGAGGAAGAAGTACGCCGGTGGAGCAACGAGGGGCCCATGAGGGTGGAGGGCGCGCCCAGGGGGGTAGGCACGCCCCCCTGCCTCGTGCCCTCCTCGATCGTTTCTTGACGCACACTCCAAGTCTCCTAGATCACGTTTGTTGAGAAAATCACGTTCCCGAAGGTTTCATTCCGTTTGGACTCCGTTTTATATTCCTTTTCGGTGAAACTCTAAAATAGGCAAAAAACAGCAATTTGGGCCGGGCCTTCGATTAGTAGGTTTGTCCCAAAAATGATATAGAAGTGTAAAATAAAGCCCATTAACATCCAAAATAAATAATATAATAGCATGGAGCAATCAAAAATTATAGATACGTTGGAGACGTATCAATGATATCTAAGGCAATGATCATGAATATAGGCATCATGTCTGTGACAAGTAGACCGAAACGATTCTGCATCTACTAATATTACTCCACACATCGACCGCTATCCAGCATGCATCTAGAGTATTAAGTTCATAAGAACGGAGTAACGCATGAGGCAAGATGATATGATGTAGAGGGATAAACTCAAGCAATATGATATAAACCCCATCTTTTTATCCTCGATGGCAACAATACAATACATGTCGTTTCCCTTTCTGCCACTGGGATCGAGCACCGCAAGATTGAACCCAAAGCTAATCACTTCTCCCATTGCAAGAAAGATCAATCTAGTAGGCCAAACTAAACCGATTATTCGAAGAGACTTGCAAAGATATAAAATCATGCATATAAGAATTCAGAGAAGAATCAAATAATATTCATAGATAATGAAGTTCATAAACCCACAATTCATCGGATCTCGGCAAACACACCGCAAAAGAGTTACATCGAATAGATCCCCAAGAAGATCAAGGAGAACTTTGTATTGAGATCCAAAGAGAGAGAAGTAGCCATCTAGCTAGTAACTATGGACCCGAAGGTCTATGGTAAACTACTCACACATCATCGGAGAGGCTATGGTGTTGATGTAGAAGCCCTCCGTGATCGAATCCCCCTCTGGCAGATCACTGAAAAAGGCCCCAAGATTGGATCTCACGGGTACAGAAAGTTGCGCCGGTGGCAAAGGTGTTTCGTGGCTCTCCCCGAAGGTTTCGGGGTATAAGAGTATATATAGGCGAAAGAAGTAGGTCGGTGGAGCTGTGAGGGGCCCACGAGGGTGGGGGCGTGCCCACTGCCCTGGGGCGCACCCTCCTGCCTCGTGGCTTCCTCGCTGCTTCCTTGACGTCCACTCCAAGTCTCCTGGATTGCATTTGTTCCAAAAATGATCCTCGCGAAGGTTTCATTCCGTTTGGATTCCGCTTGATATTCCTTTTCTGCGAAACACTGAAATAGACAAAAAAAACAGCAATTTGCACTAGGCTTTCGGTTAATAGGTTAGTCCAAAAAATAATATAAAAAGGTATATTAAAGCCCATTAAACATCCAAAACAGATAATATAATAGCATGGAACAATTAAAAAATATAGATACGTTGGAGACGTATCAATAGGTTTGTCCCAAAAATAATATAGCATATTAATACATATAAAACATCCAAATATAGATAATATAATACCATGGAACAATAAAAATGTATAGATATGTTGGAGACGTATCAAGCAACCCCAAGCTTAATTCCTGCTCGTCCTCGAGGAGGTAAATGATAAAAACAGAATTTTTTATGTGAAATGCTACCTAACATATTTATCCATGTATTCTCTTTATTGTGGCATGAATGTTTAGATCCGTATGATTTAAAATAAAAGTTTAATATTGACATAAAAACAATAAAGGTTCAGGCATACTAACAAGGCAATTATGTCTTCTCAAAATAACATGGCCAAAGAAAGCTTATCCCTACAAAATCATATAGTCTGGCTATGCTCCATCTTCATCACACAAAATATTCAAATCATGCACAACACCGATGACAAGCCAAGCAATTGTTTCATACTTTTGATGTTCTCAAACTTTTTCAACTTTCATGCAATACATGAGCGTGAGCCATGGACATAGCACTATAGGTGGAATAGAAGGTGGTTGTGGAGAAGACGAAAAGAAGGAGATAGTCTCACATCAACTAGGCGTATCAACGGGCTATGGAGATGCCCATCAATAGATATCAATGTGAGTGAGTAGGGATTGTCATGCAATGGATGCACTAGAGCTATAAGTTTATGAAGCTCAAAAAGATACTAAGTGGGTGTGCATCCAACTCCCTTGCTCATGAAGACCTAGGGCAATTTGAGGAATCCCATCATTGGAATATACAATCCAAGTTCTTGAAGGAAATATGCCCTAGAGGCAATAATAAAGTTATTATTTATTTCCTTATATCATGATAAATGTTTATTATTCATGCTAGAATTGTATTAACCGGAATCATAATACTTGTGTGAATACATAGACAAACAGAGTGTCACTAGTATGCCTCTACTTGACTAGCTCGTTGATCAAAGATGGTTATGTTTCCTAGCCATAGACATGAGTTGTCATTTGATTAACGGGATCACATCATTAGGAGAATGATGTGATTGAATTGACCCATTCCGTTAGCTTAGCACTCGATCGTTTAGTATGTTGCTATTGCTTTCTTCCTGACTTATACATGTTCCTATAACTATGAGATTATGTAACTCCCATTTACCGGAGGAACACTTTGTGTGCTACCAAACGTCACAACGCAACTAGGTGATTATAAAGGTGCTCTACAGGTGTCTTCGAAGGTACTTGTTGGGTTGGCGTATTTCGAGATTAGGATTTGTCACTCCGATTGTCGGAGAGGTATCTCTGGGCCCACTCAGTAATGCACATCACTTAAGCCTTGCAAGCATTGCAACTAATGAGTTAGTTGCAGGATGATGTATTACGGAACGAGTAAAGAGACTTGCTGGTAACGAGATTGAACTAGGTATTGAGATACCGACGATCGAATCTCGGGCAAGTAACATACCGATGACAAAGGGAACAACGTATGTTGTTATGCGGTCTAACCGATAAAGATCTTCGTAGAATATGTGGGAGCCAATATGAGCATCCAGGTTCCACTATTGGTTATTGACCGGAGACGTGTCTCGGTCATGTCTACATAGTTCTCGAACCCGTAGGATCCGCACGCTTAAAGTTTTGATGACGGTTATATTATGAGTTTATGAGTTTTGATGTACCGAAGGTTGTTTGGAGTCCCGGATGTGATCACGGACATGACGAGGAGTCTTGAAATGGTCGAGACATGAAGATTGATATATTGGAAGCCTATATTTGGATATCAGAAATGTTCCGGGTGAAATCGGGATTTTACCAGAGTACCGAGGGGTTACCGGAACCCCCCGGGGGCTTAATGGGCCATAGTGGGCCTTAGTGGAGAAGAGGAGAGGCGGCTAGGGCAGGGCCGCGCGCCCCTCCCCCTCTAGTCTGAATAGGACAAGGAGAGGGCCCCCCCTTTCCTTCCTCTCTCCCTCCTCTTTCCCCCCTTCTCCTAATCCAACAAGGGAGGGAGGGAGTCCTACTCCCGGTGGGAGTAGGACTCCTCCTGGCCGGCCGCATCTCCCCCCTTGCTCCTTTATATACGGGGGTAGGGGGCACCCCATAGACACAACAATTGATTTGATCTTTTAGCCGTGTGTGGTGCCCCCCTCCACCATAGTCCACCTCGATAATACTGTAGCGGTGCTTAGGCGAAGCCCTGCGTCGGTAGAACATCATCATCATCACCACGCCATCGTGCTGACGAAACTCTCCCTCAACACTCGGCTGGATCGGAGTTCGAGGGACGTCATCGGGCTGAACGTGTGCTGAACTTGGAGGTGTCGTGCGTTCGGTACTTGATCGGTCGGATCGTGAAGACGTACGACTACATCAACCGCGTTGTGCTAACGCTTCCGCTTTCGGTCTACGAGGGTACGTGGACAACACTCTCCCCTCTCGTTGCTATGCATCACCATAATCTTGCGTGTGCGTAGGAATTTTTTTGAAATTACTACGTTCCCCAACAGTTCTATAATGAAAAATTCCCACTAGTATATGAAAGTTGTCACGGCTAAGTGGTCTATAGGCGCGCGGTGGCTGTCTTGCCTAGGCCCGGTCTCGGGGCGTGACAAAAGTGACAATATAGGAGACTCTCTATCATCAAGATCATGGTGCTATTTTGAAGCACAAGTGTGGTAAAAGGATAGTAACATTGCCCCTTTTCTCTTTTCTCTCATTTTTTCTTTTTTTTTATTTGGGCCTTCTCTCATTTTTTGGCCTCCTTTTTTCGTCCGGAGTCTCATCCCAACTTGTGGGGGAATCATAGTCTCCATCAGCCTTTCCTCACATGGGACAATGCTCTAATAATGAAGATCATTACACTTTTATTTACTTACAACTCAAGAATTACAACTCGATACTTAGAACAAAATATGACTCTATATGAGTGCCTCCAACGGTGTACCGGGATGTGCAATGAATCAAGAGTGACATGTATGAAAGAATTATGAATGGTGGCTTTGCCACAAGTACGATGTCAACTACATGATCATGCAAAGCAATATGACAATGATGGAGCGTGTCATAATAAACGGAACGGTGGAAAGTTGCATGGAAATATATCTCAGAATGGCTATGGAAATGCCATAATAGGTAGGTATGGTGGCTTTTTTGAGGAAGGTATATGGTGGTTTTATGGTACCGGCGAAAGTTGCGCAGTACTAGAGAGGCTAGCAACGGTAGAAGGGTGAGAGTGCGTATAATCCATGGACTCAACATTAGTCATAAAGAATTCACATACTTATTGCAAAAATATATTAGTTATGGAAACGAAATACTACGCGCATGCTCCTAGGGGGATAGATTGGTAGGAAAAGACCATCGCTCGTCCCCGACCACCACTCATAAGGAAGACAATCAATAAATAAATCATGCTCCGACTTCATCACATATCGCTTTACCATACGTGCATGCTACGGGAATCACAAACTTTAATACAAGTATTTCTCGAATTCACAATTACTTACTAGCATGACTCTAATATCACCATCTTCGTATCTCAAAACAATCATAAGGAATCTAACTTCTCATAGTATTCAATGCACTTTATATGGAAGTTTTTATTATATCCCTCTTGGATGCCTATCATATTAGGACTAAATTTATAACCAAAGCAAATTATCATGCTATTTACAAACTCTCAAAATAATATAAGTAAAGCATGAGAGTTCAACAACTTCTATAAAATAAAACCACCGCCATGCTCTAAAAAGATATAAGTGAAGCACTAGAGCAAAATTGCCTAACTCAAAAGATATAAGTGAAGCACATAGAGTATTCTAATAAATCACGATTCATGCGTGTCTCTCCCAAAAGGTGTGTACAGCAAGGATTATTGTGGTAAACTAAAAGGCAAATACTCAAATCATACAAGACGCTCTAAGCAAAACACATATCATGTGGTGAATAAAAATATAGCCTCAAGTAAAGTTACCAATAGACGAAGACGAAAGAGGGGATGCCTTCCGGGGCATCCCCAAGCTTAGGCTCTTGGTTGTCCTTGAATATTACCTTGGGGTGCCTTGGGCATCCCCAATCTTAGGCTCTTGTCACTCATTATTCCATAGTCCATCAAATCCTTACCCAAAACTTGAAAACTTCACAACACAAAACTCAACAGAAAATTCGTTAGTATCAGAAAATAAATCACCACTTTTGGTACTATTGTGAACTCATTCTTTATTTATATTGGTGTAATATCTACTGTATTCCTACTTATCCATGGTTCATACCCCCCGATACTAGCCATAGAATCATCAAAGTAAGCAAACAACACATAGAAAACAGAATATGTAAAAAAAGAACAGTCTATAGCAATCTGTAACTATAGAATACTTCTGTAACTCCAAAAATTCTCAAAAATGAGGACGACCTAAGAATTTTTTTATTAATCTTATTCAAAAAGAATCAGTATTTTAAAGCACATCTTCTAGAAATGAAAATTAATTTCTTACATGCAAAAGTTTCTGTTTTTCAGCAAGATCAAATCAACTATCACTTTAAGCTATCCCAAAGGTCTTACTTGGCACAAACACTAATTAAAACACAAAACCACATCTAACCAGAGGCTAGATGAATTATTTAGTGCAAAACAGGACCTAAAAAGTAAGAACAAAAATAAAATTGGGTTGCATCCCGACAAGCGCTATTGTTTAACGCCCCTAACTAGGCATAAAAACACGAATAGATCTAGGTGTAGTAGTAATAATGATACGACAAATCTCGAAAACTCATCTCACACTCTCTTCGTTTAGCAGCAAGTTTTCTTTATGGTAAGCAAAAGTAATCAAAAGGGCTAAATTTAATGGGATAAAAATCCCCAAGATCGATCTCGGGTGGAATTGGTTCCTCCTTCGGCCCTTCATATTGTATGACCAACTCATCATTATAAGCATTCTTTTGGAAAAAAGTCATGAGCTTGTGTCCAAGAGAGAAACCCAACCCGTTGTTTTGTATAGCAAAATTATCATTAAGGTCAGAAATCTTATCAACTAAAACATCAGTGGGGACTCTCTTTCTTAAATTTTCATTACAAGCAACATGATCTAGAGCTCATAAATGCATTGTGCCCTCTTGATTAAAAAGAATTCCCTCTATGGGAGGACGACCACCATCTACTTTATAATGCGCAAAAATATCACTAGCTTCTTTCATAATAAATCTAAACTCATGAGCTAGAAATATAGTGGCGGCACGCTTAACAGAAGAATGCTCAATATTAGAAAACTCTAGAAAGATCCTTTGTATTGAAGGATGCATATGAAAAAATTGTCTTTCAAGTTCAACTATGAGCAAAGATATAGCATCCGCAAGGATACTAGTTTTATGGAGAATAGATCCACCCAAAGTGGGAAGCGCACCGGCACAAGTAAAGAAATCTTGAAAAAAACATTTTCCAATAATATTGTCGCTACCTATGCGAAGCTTTTTAGTGTGCAGAATAGTAGATTCTTCATGATGATTAGTATTGGCAAAAGCATCAAAGTTTTCCTCATCGTTACTAATATCTTTTTCAGCAATAACCTCACCAATTTCAGACGTGGTGGCAGCAAGCAAATCTAGCAAACGAGCAACCAAAAGGAAAACGAAGAAGATGAACGAAAGAGGGGCGAAGAAAAGGCAAATCTTTTCGAAATTCGTTTTAGAGGTGGGGGAGAGGAAAACGAGAGGTGAATGGTGAATAATGTAATGCAAGGGATGAGAGTGTATGATGGGTACTTGGTATGGCTTGACTTGGTGTAGATCTCCCTGGCAACGACGCCAGAAATTCTTCCTGCTACTTCTTGAGCTTGCATTGGTTTTTCCCTTGAAGAGGAAAGGGTGATGAAGCAAAGTAGAGATAAGTATTTCCCTCGGTTTGAGAACCAAGGTATCAATCCAGTAGGAGACAACGCACAAGTCACCGAATGCTTGCACAAACAAACAACAACTTGCACCCAACGCGATAAAGGGGTTGTCAATCCCTTCACGGTTACTTGCAAACATGAGATCTGATAGAGATAGATAAACGGTAAAGTAAATATTTTTGGCATTTTTGGTTTATAGATCGGAAAGTAAAAGATTGCAAAAATAGTAAATTGGAAACTAAAATTATAGATCGAAAACTTATATGATGGAAAATAGACCCGAGGGCCATAGGTTTCACTAGAGGCTTCTCTCAAGATAGCAAATAATACGGTGGGTGAACAAATTATTGTCGAGCAATTGATAGAAAAGCGCAGAGTTATGAAGATATCTAAGGCAATGATCATGAATATAGGCATCACTTCTGTGTCAAGTAGACCGAAACGATTCTGCATCTACTACTATTACTCCACACATCGACCACTATCCAGCATGCATCTAGAGTATTAAGTTCATAGAAAACGGAGTAACGCATTAAGCAAGATGACATGATGTAGAGGAATTAACTCAAGCAATATGATGAAAACCCCATATTTTTATCCTCGATGGCAACAATACAATATGTGCCTTGTTTCCCCTACTATCACTAGGAAAGGACACCGCAAGATTGAACCCAAAGCTAAGCACTTCTCCCATTGCAAGAAAAAACAATCTAGTTGGCCAAACCAAACCGATAGTTCAAAGAGAATTACAAAGATATCAAATCATGCATAAAATAATTCAGAGGAGATTCAAATAATACTCATAGATAAGCTGATCATAAATCCACAATTCATCAGATCTTGGCAAACACGCCGCAAAAAAGTATTACATCGAATAGATCTCCAAGAACATCGAGGAGAACATGGTATTGAGAATCAAAGAGAGAGAACAAGCCATCTAGCTACTAGCTATGGACCTGTAGGTCTGAGGTAAACTACTCACACTCCATCGGAAGGGCAATGGAGTTGATGTAGAAGCCCTCCATGATCGAATCCCCCTCCGGCAGGATGCCGGAAAAGGTCCCTAGATGTGATCTCACGGGTACAAAAGGTTGCGGCGGTGGAAAGGTGTTTTCATGGCTTGTTCTACTGGTTTTGGGATATAAGAGTATATATAGGCGAAAGAATTAGGTCAGTGGAGTCACGAGGGGCCCACAAGGGTGGGGGCGCGCCCTCCATCCTTGTGGTCGCCTCGTAGCTCTTCTGAATTCATCTCCAAGTCTCCTGGTTGTTTTTTGGTCCAAGAAAAAACATCATGAAGGTTTTATTCTGTTTCGACTCCCTTTGGTATTCCTTTTCTGTGAAACTCAAAAATAGGGAAAAAACAGGAACTGGCACTGGCCTCTAGGTTATTAGGTTAGTCCCAAAAATAATATAAAATAGCATATTAATGCATATAAAACATCCAAAATAGATAATATAATAGCATGGAACAATCAAAAATTGTAGATACGTACGTTGGAGACTTATCAGGAGACACTATGGGAGCAATCGTAGATGCAATAGTTGGAGCTGAAACTATAACTCTGGAAGTGACTGGAACTGCAACTGATTTGGGCATAGTCTGAAACTAAGTGGTGGTGTGGAGGCCTGCACCCTGGTGCTCATCATCATCATCACTAGAAGACTATGCTCTGGCTTCATCCACATCTCTCTTCAAGTTCTCAACTTTGGTCTTGAACCTCTGTCACCTTGACATCCATATCGTGGAATTTTTTTCTAAAGAATCCTCTCAACGGTGATACAATGAACTTCTATACAAATGTTTTAACCCCTTCTCGCAATGGCATTTTAAACCGTCGCCCTAGTGAGTGTGTGCAATAGGGGTTCCTTACCACACGACCCAAAAACCATCGCAGATAGGGGAGACGTGATGCAAACGCCTTGCCAAATGTAATCGTATGTGATGCAGCACACACCAAATTCTGTCACATGTGTGGGATTGGTGATTAAACGTTTCTAATGACGCAGTGAAACCAAATGGTATTTTGTACTGAACCGTTTGGGAAACAGTATCTAAGGCACACGGGCGAACATATGAACTATGTGCGAGATGTGCCCCATCGCTCATGTTTCTGAACAATCACCGTGTGCGATACTGTTATATCACAAACGGTTCAAGAGCCCCTCCGCACACATATAAGTGCTGCAGATTGTTTATGATTTGTTGTGTATCACCAACGGTTGCGGTATGAGTGACGTGTGCTTTTCGTTTGGGATCCCACACGTGCCCTAAAAAAATTATGAGTGGGATTGTATTTTACATTGGGAACGGTTTACTCTGAGCTCTCGTGTGTGATAATGTGGTAAGACAAACGGTTCCGGAGCCCCTACGCACGCGTATAGTGCTGCAAATCGTCTGCGATCTGTTGTGTATCACCGACAGTTCCGCTAAGATTGACGTATGCTTTCCGATGTGGATCGCACACACCCATTTAGTTGAACTTTGTGTGCAGCAATTGCCAGGTTAAAGCTAAAATATCCCATTTGAATCGACATGCAAAAAGCAAATTCGCCACAATATGCAATTGAACAAATAGTGTCCACAGGAAGAACATTCATCAGATTTCACAACAGTTGCAATTGAACAAATGGTAGCTAAATTCCAATGATTTGTTGACATATATATACATTACATAATTAATCATAGTGTATGAAATACGAAGACCTCATCACATGGAGAACAATGGATCCATGCGTATATCTTTAGCGACTAACTCTTACTCAATGTTTCAGGAGAAGGCATGCTGAAATCTTCATTATCACGAGTGGGATTGATGTAGTGATTCAGGAAGAAGGTGCTGATAAATTTCCGAACCATCAGCAATTCACCAGCGAGGAGCAGTTTAGGGGTCCTCTATTCTAAGATAAGTTGCAGTATTTTTAAGATCAGAATATGCCATATGAATGGAGTAGAAGATATTAATTAAGACACACTTACTAGTACTAATTCACGAGAATTCACAATTATCAGCATATTTGCGGATGGAGATCACGTGTCTGCAAACATAGTATCCACAAAGGTTGGTCCCTGGTTGTTGCTAAGGACACTGATATTCTTTATAGAGAATTAGTCATGTATTTGTCCTGTTACAAACAACCTAATCGGTGTTAGATTTTTTTTCTTTGGACAGAAATAGAAATAGGTTTATTTAGAAGCTTGAACATTTGATTTGCGTAAGAAAGGTATTTGCAGACTGTTGGGTACATTTTCCGGAAATAATGGATTTTGGTGTGTTACCAGAGAAACGATCTCGTGATGCAGAGGTAGTTCCCTCTTGAACATGTTTCCTGGTTTAGTTTTCCACAATGAGAACACACTGCAAATGAAGATAAATTTTCACAACATCAATCCTTGAACCAGATATGAATGCAAATTAATTTCAACATCATAGAATTCAATAGCTATCCATTAATTGTTGAAGATGCGTCAGGTCCTAAGCCTTAATTGACTCTCTGAGAGAATCCAAGTAAATACCAAGATCCAGTGATTGCTACATATTAAGAAAACTAGGAACTTACGAATTATGTCGAAATCAATGTATGTTGATACGTCTCCAACCTATCTATAATTTTTTATTTTTCCATGCTATTGTATTATCTATCTTGGATGTTTTATATGCATTTATATGCTATTTTATATGATTTTTGGGACTAACCTATTAACCTAGAACCCAGTGCTAGTTTCTGCTTTTTCCTTGTTTTTGAGTTTCGCAGAAAAGGAATATCAAACAGAGTCCAACTGACCTGAAACTTTACGACGATTCTTTATGGACCAAAAGAAGCCCACGAAGTATCGAAGCTACACTAGAGGAGTCCCGAGGCCACCAGAAGGGTGGGGCGCGCCCTCCGACCTTGTGGGCTCCTCGTGGACTCCCCTGACTTGTTCTCAACGCCAACACCTCTTATATATCCCCAAACCTCCAGAACAGAACCTAGATTGGGAGTACCGTTGCCGCAAGCCTCTGTATCCACAAAAAAAAACAATCGGGAGCCCGTTCCGGCACCCTACCGGAGGGGGAAATCATCACCGGTGGCCATCTTCATCATCCCGGTGCTCTACATGACGAGGAGGGAGAAGGTCACCCTCAGAACCGAGGGTATGTACCAGTAGCTATGTGTTTGATCTCTCTCTCTCTCTCTCTCTCGTGTTCTTGATATGGCATGATCTTGATGTACCGCGAGTTTTGCTATTATAGTTGGATCTTATGATGTTTCTCCCCCTCTACCTTCTTGTAATGGATTGAGTTTTCCCTTTGAAGTTATCTTATAGGATTGAGTCTTTAAGGATTTGAGAACACTTGATGTATGTCTTGCATGTGCTTATCTGTGGTGACAATGGGATATTCACGTGATCTACTTGATGTATGTTTTGGTGATCAACTTGTGGGTTCTGTGACCTTGTGAACTTATGCATAGGGGTTGGGACACGTTTTCTTCTTGACTCTCCGGTAGAAACTTTGGGGCACTCTTTGAAGTTTGTTGTGTTGGTTTGAGTAGGTGAAGATGAGATTGTGTGATGCATATCGTATAATCAAACCCGCGGATACTTGTGGTGACATTGGAGTATCTAGGTGACATTAGGGTTTTGGTTGATGTGTGTCTTAAGGTGTTAGTTTAGTACGAACTCTAGGGCTGTTTGTGACACTTATAGGAATAGCCCAATAGATCGATCAGAAAGAATAACTTTGAGGTGGTTTCGTGCCCTACAATAATCTCTTCGTTTGTTCTCCACTATTAGTGACTTTGGAGTGACTCTTTGTTGCATGTTGAGGGATTGTTATATGATCTATTTATGTTATCATTGTTGAGAGAACTTGCACTAGTGAAAGTATGAACCCTAGGCCTTGTTTCCAAGCATTGCAATACCGTTTTCGCTCACTTTTGTTATTTGCTACCTTGCTGTTTTTACATTCTCAGATTACAAAAACTCATATCTACCATCCATATTGCACTTGTATCACCATATATTCACCAAACTAGTGCACCTATACAATTTACCATTGTATTGAGTGTGTTGGGGACACAAAAGACTCTTTGTTATTTGGTTGCAGGGTTGTTTGAGAGAGACCATCTTCATCCTACGCCTCCTACGGATTGATAAACCTTAGGTCATCCACTTGAGGGAAATTTGCTACTGTCCTACAAAACTCTGCACATGAAGGCCCAACAACGTCTACAAGGATAAAGTTGCGTAGTAGACATCAAGCTCTTTTCTGGCGCCGTTGCCGGGGAGGTTCGCGCTTTAAGGTATATCTTTAGATCTTGCAATCGGAACTTTTAGTTTATTGTTTTATCACTAGTTTAGTCTATAAAAGAAAACTACAAAAAATGGAATTGAGTTTGCCTCATATGCTTCATCTTTTTAATGTATTTCATGAAAATAAGCATTCCGATAATTGTGCCAAAGTGTTAGAAGAAGAATGCATTAAAATGTTTGGCATAAAATCTTTGAATGATGAGCATGATTGCAATGTTGTTAGTATGAATTCTTTGAATATCCATGATGCTAATGATATGCAAAGCCACAAGCTTGGGGATGCTATGTTTGATGAAGATGGTATTTTTCCTCCAAGTTTTGATGAGCAAATTTATTATGATGAAAGCATGCCTCCTATTTATGATGATTATATTGATGAAAGTGGATTTGGAGAGGTCATGACTTTATTTAGTGATGAATCCACTATTTTGGAAGAGGTTCCAATTGATTATGAGAACAAAGTTGCTATCTATGATGATTATTGTGATGACATGTATGCTATAAAGAATAATGATAACCATGAAACTTGTCGTCATGACTTTAATTTTCAATTGGATTATGCCTCCCATGATATTTATTTTGTTGAATTTGCTCCCACTATTATGGATGAGAAGAATTTTGCTTATGTGGAGAGTAGTAAACTTTCTATGCTTGTGCATCATGAAAATAATGCTTTATGTGATAGTTATATTGCTGAATTCATTCATGATGCTACTGAAAATTATTATGAGAGAGGAACATATGCTTTTACATATTGCAATAATATCAAGTTTCCTCTCTATGTGTTGAAAATCTTGAAGTTATGTTTGTTTTACCTTCCTATGCAAGTTGATTCTTGTTCCCATGAATTGTTTGCTCACAAAATCCCTATGCATAGGAAGTGGGTTAGACTTAAATGTGCTAGTCATATTATTCATGATGCTCCCATTATGTTTCATTTCTTATCTTTTATGTGAGCATCGTTGAAACCATCATGCCTAGCTAGAAAGGCATTAAAGAAAAGCGCTTGTTGGGAGACAACCCAACATTCACCCCTACTGTTTTTGTGTGTTCACATGATTAGGCTACTACAGTAATCATGTTTTATATATTTTATTTCAATAAAGTGCCAAGTAAGACGTTTGGGATGATCTATGGTGATAGTTGATTTGACCTTGCTGAAAAACAGAAACTTTTGCGCTTAGGAAAAAAATTCTCATTTTTAAAAGAAGTGTGGTAAAATACTGATTATTTTTGCATAAGATTAATAAATAAATTTCTCAAGTTTTCCTAATTTTTCAGAATTTTTGGAATCACAGAAGTACTCTATAGTTACAGATTACTATAGAATGTCCTGTTTTGATAGATTCTGTTTTGATGCATAGTTTGCTTGTTTTCTAGTTTCTATGGCTTATATTGCTTAATATAAATTGTAGAAATGATAGGGTACAGTAGGAATCATTTGAGAAAAATTATGAATCTTGTCTTGACAGTACCTAAGTGGTGATTTGTTTTATTTTACTAACGGAGCTTACGAGTTTTCTGTTAAGTTTTGTGTTGTGAAGTTTAAGTTTTGGGTAAAGTTTTGATGGACTACGGAATAAGGAGTGGAAAGAACCTAAGCTTGGGGATGCCCCAGGCACCCCAAGGTAATATTGAAGGACAACCAAGAGCCTAAGCTTGGGGATGCCCCGTATGGCATCCCCTCTTTCGTCTTCGTTCATCGGTAACCTTACTTGGAGCTATATTTTTATTCACCACATGATATGAGTTTTGCTTGGAGCATCATTTTATTTTATTAGGATTTGCTTGATTTTATTTAGAATAATTTTTTTCATGTTTATTTTCAATAAAAAGTCAAGTATAGCCTTTACCATGCTTATTTTCCAAGCCTATATGTTGCTGTTTGAAAACAGAAAGTTTTATGTTATGTTTTGAATATTGGTGAACAGTCAGAACATGATAAAATCTTGAAATTTTTACAAAATTAGTAACAACAAATTATCTACAGTGTGGTAATTTATCAGAATTTTTGGAGTTAAAGAAGTATGATTCGTCTTGCATTCTTTACAGACTGTTCTGTTTAGATAGATTGCTGTTATGATTGTATTGTTTGCATATGTTTGCTTGTTTAATGATTCTATTTGAGGATAGGAGTGTTAAATATGCAGATGCCTTTAGTATGCAATATCAAATTATAATTTTAGTAATTTTCTACAATAGAGAATGATAAGGTTTTGCATGGATTTATACTAACTTATCTTACAAATTCTTGTTGAGTTTTGTGTGGATGAAATTTTTAAGATTTAGGGAAACCACGAAATGAAAGGAATTAAGGAGACACAAAAGCTCAAGATTGGGGATGCCCAAGGCATCCCAACTTAATATTTCAAGAAGTCTCAAGCATCAAAACTTGGGGATGCCGCAGTAGGCATCCCACCTTTCTTCTTCAACAATGATCGGTCAGTTTTGGTTGGACCTAAGTTTTTGCTTCTTCACATGATAAGTGCTATCCTTGCAATGTCATTTTATTTTTTTTGCTTGCTGTTTTAATAAAGTACTTAATATCTAAAATTTTATTTATGAGAAGGAGTCTTCACATAGTTACATAATTATTCAACTACTCATTAATCTTCACTTATATCTTTTGGAGTAGTTTGTCATTTGCTCTAGTGCTTCACTTATATCTTTTTAGAGCACGGCGGTAGTTCTATTTTGAAGAAATTAATGAACTCTCATGCTTCACTTATATTATTTTGAAAGTCCTAAACAACATGGTAATTTGCTTAGGTTATGAATTTAGTCCTAATATGATGGGCATCCAAGAGGGATATAATAAAAACTTTCATATAAAGTGCATTGAATAATATGAGAAGTTTGATTCCTTATGATTGTTTTGAGATATAAAGATGGTGATATTAGAGTCATGCTAGTTAGTAATTGTGGATTCTAGAAATACTTGTGTTAAAGTTTGTGATTCCCGTAGCATGCACGTATGGTGAACCGTTATGTGAGGAAGTCGAAGCATGATTTATTTATTGATTGTCTTCCTTATGAGTGGCGGTCGGGGATGAGCGATGGTCTTTTCCTACCAATCTATCCCCCTAGGAGCATGCACGTAGTACTTTGTTTCGATAACTAATAGATTTTTGCAATAAGTATGTGAGTTCTTTATGACTAATGTTGACTCCATGGATTATACGCACTCTCACCCTTGCACCATTGCTAGCCTTTCTTGTGCCGCGCAATTTTCGCCGGTACCATACACTCACCTATTACCTTCCTCAAAACAACCACCATACCTATCTATTATGGCATTTCCATAGCCATTCTGAGATATATTGCCATACAACTTTCCACCGTTCCGTTTATTATGACATGCTCCATCATTGTCATATTGCTTTGCATGATCATGTAGTTGACATCGTATTTGTGGCAAAGCCACCGTTCATAATTCTTTCATACATGTCACTCTTGATTCATTGCACATCCCGGCACACCGCCGGAGGCACTCATATAGAGTCATATTTTGTTCTAAGTATCGAGTTGTAATTCTTGAGTTGTAAGTAAATAAAAGTGTGATGATCTACATTATTAGAGCATTGTCCCATGTGAGGAAAGGATGATCGAGACTATGATTTCCCCACAAGTCGGGATGAGACTCCGGACGAAAAATAAAAAAAGATATAAAAAAGAGGCCAAAAAAGGAGAAGGCCAAAAAAACAAAAAAAATGAGAGAAAAGAGAGAAGGGACAATGCTACTATCCTTTTACCACACTTGTGCTTCAAAGTAGCACCATGATCTTCATGACAGAGAGTCTCCTATGTTGTCACTTTCATATACTAGTGGGAATTTTTCATTATATAACTTGGCTTGTATATTCCAATGATGGGTTTTCTCAAATTGCCCTAGGTCTTCGTGGGCAAGCAAGTTGGATGCACATCCACTTAGTTTCTTTTTGAGATTTCATACACTTATAGCTCTAGTGCATCCGTTGCATGGCAATCCCTACTCACACACATTGATATCTATTGATGGGCATCTCCATAGCCCGTTGATACGCCTAGTTGATGTGAGACTATCTCCTTATTTTTGTCATCTCCACAACTACCATATTCTATTCCACCTATAGTGCTATGTCCATGGCTCACATTCATGTATTGCGTGAAAGTTGAAAAAGTTTAAGAACATCAAAAGTATGAAACAATTGCTTGGCTTGTCAACGGGGTTGTGCATGATTTAAATATTTTGTGTGATGAATATGGAGCATAGCCAGGCTATATGATTTTGTAGGGATAAGCTTTCTTTGGCCATGTTATTTTGAGAAGACATAATTACCTTGTTAGTATGCTTGAAGTATTATTTATTTTATGTCAATATTAAAGTTTTGTTTTGAATCTTATGGCTCTGAATATTCTTGCCACAATAAAGAAAAGTTACATGGATGAATATGTTAGGTAGCATTCCACATCAAAAATTCTGTTTTTATCATTTACCTACCCAATGACGAGCAGGAATTAAGCTTGGGGATGCTTGATACGTCTCCAATGTATCTATAATTTTTTTATTGTTCCATGCTATTATATTATCTATCTTGGATGTTTTGTATGCATTTATATGATTTTGGGGACTAGCCTATTAACCTAGAACCCAATGTCAGTTTCTGTTTTTTCCTTGTTTTTGAGTTTCGCAGAAAAGGAATATCAAACGGAGTCCAATTGACCTGAAACTTTACGATGATTCTTTATGGACCAAAAGAAGCCCACGGAGTACCGGAGATGCACCAGAGGAGTCCCGCCCCCGACCTTGTGGGCCCCTCGTGGACTCCCCTGACTTGTTCTCAACACCAACACCTCTTATATATATCCCCAAACCTCCAAAACAGAACCTAGATCGGGAGTTCCGCCGCCGCATGCCTCTGTAGCCACGAAAAACCAATCGGGAGCCCGTTCCGGCACCCTGTCGGAGGGGGAAATCATCACCGGTGGCCATCTTCATCATCCCGGTGCTCTCCATGACGAGGAGGGAGTAGTTCACCCTCGGGGCTGAGGGTATGTACCAGTAGCTATGTGTTTGATATCTCTCTCTCTCTCTCGTGTTCTTGATATGACACGATCTTGATGTACCGCGAGCTTTGCTATTATAGTTGGATCTTATGATGTTTCTCCCCCACTACCTTCTTGTAATGGATTGAGTTTTCCCTTTGAAGTTATCTTATCGGATTGAGTCTTTAAGGATTTGAGAACACTTGATGTATGTCTTGCATGTGCTTATCTGTGGTGACAATGGGATATTCACGTGATCTACTTGATGTATATTTTGGTGATCAACTTGCGGGTTCTGTGACCTTGTGAACTTATCCATAGGGGTTGGCACACGTTTTTGTCTTGACTCTCGAGTAGAAACTTTGGGGCACTCTTTGAAGTTTGTTGTGCTGGTTTGAATAGATGAATCTGAGATTGTGTGATGCATATCGTATAATCAAACCCGCGGATACTTGTGGTGACATTGGAGTATCTAGGTGACTTAGGGTTTTGGTTGATGTGTGTCTTAAGGTTTTATTTTAGTACGAACTCTAGGGTTGTTTGTGACACTTATAGGAATAGCCCAATAGATCGATCAAAAAGAATAACTTTGAGGTGGTTTCGTACCCTATGATAATCTCTTCGTTTGTTCCCCACTATAAGTGACTTTTGAGTGACTCTTTGTTGCATGTTGAGGGATTGTTATATGATCTATTTATGTTATCATTATTGAGAGATCTTGCACTAGTGAAAGTATAAACCCCAAGCCTTATTTCCAAGCATTGCAATACCGTTTCCGTTCACTTTTGCTATTTGCTATCTTACTGTTTTTATATTTTTCATATTACAAAAACTCATATCTACCATCCATATTGCACTTGTATCGCCATCTCTTCACCGAACTAGTGCACCTACACAATTTACCATTGTATTGGGTGTGTTGGGAACACAAGAGACTCTTTGTTATTTGGTTGCAGAGTTGTTTAAGAGAGACCATCTTCATCCTACGCCTCCCACGGATTGATAAACCTTAGGTCATCCACTTGAGGCAAATTTGCTACTGTCCTACAAAACTATGCACTTGGAGGCCCAACAACGTCTACGAGGATAAAATTGCATAGTAGACATCATATGTATGGTTGTTTATTTGACTTACCTTTCATGATATGGCCAGAGAAATGATTTTGCATGGGACATGTTTACGAAGATATGGGCGAACGTGTTAATGGCCCACTCCCGTTTATCCTTACCATGTAATGTTGTGCCATTTGCTAATGTAGGATCTATGAAATACACGCTCTTCCTTTTTCTTCTCTGCGCGGTTAATCCTATGAGAGGAATAAAATGCAGTTAGTTGTTTATCATTTACAGTGTACGAAGAAGTTGATCGAAATTTGTTAAGTACTTACAAAATCAGGCATCTAACAAAAGTGGCATCGAGCACGTTGAAGTTGAAGAAGAGATGTAAGTCCTCGAAATCCACACTGACGGAACCAGGATCGTGTCGGAAATGATCTCTGTTATAGTAGATTAGCAGAACATGATGACTTGCTAACATTAGATCCATGCAATATTTATGTAACTCGCGGCAACTGAAACTGCACTCATCAAAGTATTCGCCAACAAGAAGTGGCTGACCATGGACGTAATTGCGTGCTTCAAGTACGTTTGCTTTATTTTTAGCAAGCGCCAATTCTATTTGTGCATCATTCATGTCGTCGGAAATAATATTACTCTATGATTCGAACAACTTGTTGTTAATTTGATTCTGGACGATGAGTGCCTTAAGTAAGAGGCAATCGTTCTCATTCCTCTTCGCTCTTGGGGGGTGCCTCCTCACGGGTGCAGCCTTTTTGGCCGCTTCCTTTTTGGTACTTGAAGCACTTCTGGTTCAAGGTCTGGATGCTGAAAGGCGGTCTGCCGAGCAGACGGTAAATCTTCGACGGACTGTTTAGTTGACGGTTTAGCTACGCCGGGCTGCTGAGCTGGCGGTGCTGCTGTGAGGGACTGTTGGGCTGTAGGAGCAGATGCATCGGACTACTGACAATGTGTTCAAGCTATGTCGGATTCTGCGTAGGTGGTGCTAACTTGTCGATGTGCTGAGAAGGACGTGCCAACGTGTTGGTTTACTGAGCAGGCAGTGCTGACACATTGGTGAATCCATGAAATTAACCAGAGTGGTTAATTGTCGCCCACAAGATTCAAACACGGGTGGGCAAAGAAGCACCACTGCGCTCTCATCACTGAGCTATGAGCCCATCCACAAGGTTACTTAATTTTTCTACAAACCAACTAATATAGAGGATTATGATTGATAATAAAAGGACCGGGGGCCCACACCAGTTAAATTTGGGGGATTATAGTAAAACACGTATAGATTTTTGTAGGTGTAGCATTATTGCCGAACGAGCACGTAGTCCTGCGGGCGCGAGTCGCCCGTACCTTCCTCTACCGACCACTGAAAAGTTCTTGACCTTTCTTGCTTCCTTTCTTTGCGCGTCCATCCACGTAGGCATTCATGTGACAGAACTTCCATTTGAAATGTATTTGGTGGAACCGGTCGTGTGTGCAAGTCACTTTCTCCATGCAGGTGCAGCTAGCTACAGGCTACAGGATACAACCAGTAACCAATAGTATGAACATATTTTTGCAGCTGATTGTGGAGTAGTATAACAGAGAATTTTCCATCTGGATGTCTGATGATGCCGGCATTATTGCACGGCAGCGTATCTTCGAGCAGCTCAAATTGCAGCCAATTGGCGAATAAACTGTGTACATGACAAGGCAATTTTACCACATCCACATCACCACGAAGCAAGGACTAGAACAACTCAGCCCATTATATACCGTGCGCGTCTCCATCATCACTAACACCTAACCTATCGAGATTTATAAATATAACACCATGCGGTTGGTCGTCTCTTTCGCAATTCGTCGCATTATTTTCGATGAACAACCAAAGTGGTGTGTAAAAGCTGACCAGGTTTGGGCATATAACACATTGCTGAAGGAAGAAAAGGAGCAATTTCTTTACAGAAAATATTAGTGGTGCGTGCAAAAGTTAACCACGTTTGGTAATATGCACATGGGATGTAGCCGAGCATATGTTACTTGCCTGGTCCTATTATAAATCCCACACAACATAGCATCATTTTGGCCTTTCCTGTTCTAATCTTTGCTCGGATTACACCTCTACTTTTCCATTTGGGCTTTGTTAGTGCATCCACAACGAATACCAAATTTCTAGTGCCAAATGATAAAGTAGCTTTTGGCATCCATTCTCACCATTGTGGAGGTAGTGGTAAATTAGGGAAAAGTGGAAACCGGCGCTTCCACTTGCTCCGATGCTAATTCTTCTCATGGAACAATAAACTAGCGACAAGTATTATGAATGGAAGGGAGTGGCATTTGTTCTCCCAGCTTCCAACAAGAATCATGCAAGGCTCACGAGACGGTTGACATGCAAGGAGAGACAACACCAATTTTCTATTTTGCTTTACTCAATATCGAGCCCTACTGTACAAAGATTTTTGCAACTGATTGTGGATTAGTATAACGGAGAATTCTCCATTCGGATGCTTGATAATGCCGGAATTATTGCACGATAGCGTGTCCTGTAAGAGCTTAAATTGCAGCCAATTGGCGAATAGACGGTGACACGGTGTACATGACAAAGCAATTTTACCACATCCATATCACCACGAAGCAAGGACTAGAACAATCCCAGCCACTTATACACCGTGCGCGTCTCCATCATGAGTAACACCTAACCTACCGAGATTACAAATATAATGCCATGCGGTTGGTCGTCTCTTTCGCAATTCGTCTCATTATTTTCGACAAATAACGAAAGTGGTGTGTAAATCTTGACCGCGTTTGGGCATAGTACAACACAGGGCTGAATGTATGAAAAGAACAGTTCCTTTTTAACAAACAAAAAGTCAGTGGTGTGTGCAAAAGTTACCCACGTTTGGTCATATAGCACAGGGGAACATATTTCTTGCCCGGTCCTATTATAAATTCCACACGGCATGGCATAGCATCTTTTTTTGTCATTTTCTGCTCCAATCTTTGCTCAGATTACACCTTCACTTTTCCATCTGTGCTTTATTATTTATGATGATCTGGTCAGGTCAGCTTGCACTAAGATTATGTTCCTCGCAAAAAAGAAGAAGAAGACTTGTTTATGTTAGCCAGCGACCCTGTGCTCCCCGTGGTGAGAGCCGGGAGGGACGATCCAATGCCGGCAGACCACGGCCGGGGACGATGATGATTGCCAACGATTGCGACGGCCCAACTAATAAACTAATTGGAAGAGATTAGTTATTTTCAGAAGAAAAAATAATTAGCAGACAGGCACGGGCGGGCAGACTGTCAGCGGCACCGGCCGTAACCACGGACAAAAAGTTTGCCCCATGCCGACTTCATTGACGTGATGTGCTGCGCACGCCCGTACGTCTTTGGCCGTCTGCTCGTCTTGCTCCGCTGGATCCATGACAGTGAGCAAGCACTAATAATTCCATGGGGTCCTGTGGCTAGCTGCTTGTCATTTAGCTCAAGAGGGAAGGAACAGTTGGTTAATGGTAAGGGAACAGTCCCTGAGATGCAGCTTAAACCGTTGTTTTCATAAATAAACGGTATAGTAAACTGCTGCTGCCATCTCATCTTAACAGGGCGCTTGTGGCTGTAAAATGTTCCAGACTGTGTTCCGTTTAGGGACGTTGGACAGCCATAAATTACCACGGTGAAACCACCTATGAACAACCAGCACCCAAGTGTCTACCTAGCGGCTGGCTAACGTTAGCATCACTCGTTGGGCTCGAGGAGAGGATGAACCACCAGCTTAACATAAAGTAACATATTGTGCCGGCTTTCGTTCGATTCTTTTGTTAATTGTACTTGACAAATTTCTTCTTTTTAATGGATGATGAAGTAAATCTTTTGTGAAACTACTCCCTCCGTCCGAAAATACTTGTCATCAAAACAGATGAAAATGGATGTATCTAGAACTAAAATACATCTAGATATATTCATTTCAATGACAAGTATTTTCGGACGGAAGGAGTACTTTACAAATGACATGCTTCACGCACGATAGTTAATCCACGGGCCGTGTTGCACCTAGTCGTATGTCCGAATGGTCTGATTTGCGGTATCGCGCAACAATCGGTTGAAAAATGTCGTGCGCATAGGCAACACACATCTTTTGTCTCAATTTATGTGTGTGTGTGAGGGGGGCAACCACCCTAATCAAACCCTGCCTAGATATTTTTGTTTCGTTTGTTTTGTTATAAACAAGACTGCTACTCCCTTTGTCACGGTTTAGAAGGCGCGCTTGAAAATTCTCTGGAACCTAAGTGGTTATCTATTGGTTGTGGAATGGGCTAAAAAATAACATTCACACTACGCATGCATATAGAAGTAGTACTAATTAGCTACTAGAAATAAATGCAATGCGCCCTAAACCTTGTCTATTGTGAAAACGCACGCAAATTTAACTGTGTCTTCTAAACTGTGATGGAGGGAGTAGATATTTGTAGTTTTATCTGTTTGTTTGATCAACTAGGAAGGCTGTATCATCATCAATGTATACTTGCATAAAAGTAGTCCATAAATTATAATTTTAGTAGAACAATTATAGCAGGATTAAAAAGTAGTGGACGAGGGAGCAGTTGCCCAACCAACCAAATCTGACTCGGCCAAAACCACCTTCCACGCGTCACGTCATGGGCGCGGCCTCCTGCACTCGGTCCATGGGCCGGAGCCCATCACCACCGTCCACTGCTCCGATCGGCGCGCATCAACGGCAGGCATCAGCGGCCCCGGGCCCCACGGCACCCTCAGATCTATCCTACAACTAGTAGTAGATTCCTATGTGGTGGGTACCCCGAGTGCGCCGGGTCCACGTACCGAACACGTCCACGTCGCCCAGGTCAACCGTTTCCGACCCGGCCCATGGGCCGGGTCTACCCGCGCCGTGACGGAAACACCCGTGCCGCTGCCCTCTGGCTTCTTCTTCTCCCTGCCGGAGTCGCCCGCCCCATTAAAACGGTGGGAGAAGGAGAAGCTTCTCCTCCTCCTCCTCCCGCCCCGAAATCCGCACCCAAAATCCGAATTCTAGCGGTAAAAAATCGCCGCCGGGAACCAAATTCCCCGATTGTTCGCCTCGCACGCGCCTGTAAGTAATAAGAATCATTATCGATCGAACCCTTTCCCCCCTTATCCAAATTCGGCGTTCGAGCGTGGTAGGCGCTTTGCTGCCGTCTTGTTGGCTGAGTTTTTCCGCGCGGATTTTTCAGCGGATTCCGGGCCTGGAGCCTCGCTGGGGAGATCGAGTCCGGAGCCGGAGGGGATGTCAGGGCCCCTCGACCGATTAGCCAGGCCATGTGAGTACAAAAGTGTTTATTTATTTCCTTTTATGGATAATTGTTGTTGGTTAGGGTGTTTACTTCCTTTAGAACTTGGAGGAGGAACCAATTTCCTAGGGCTCAAAGTTTCTGGGTTCTCTCGCTCTTTCCTGCATGAACTTAAGTTTCTTTTTTCAATTTTCAATGTTTGGGATTAAATAGGCTCGTATTTTGATTATTGTGCTCCTGGAATAGTTATATGGATTGTGGGATTTGGGGCTACCTGGAGCATCTTCTTCATTTAACAGTAAAAGTCCACATGTAAAAATACCCAACTCCTGTGTGAAAAAAGGAAAAATCTTCGAGCAGAAGTCTGCTCTGTTTTCAGTTGTTCTTACTTGGCATCACTAATGGATATTATATCCCCTATGCTCTTACAATGGGAATGACATCTTACCTAATGCGTGAAGGTTACCTTCCTTTAAAAAAGATTGTGTTATTATTATATCTAGTGCGTGAAGGTTAATAGGTAATCATTGTCAAAGATAGCTACACAAGACTAAATTGTAGAGTATAGAAAAATGCAGAGAATTAACATGTTGCGTTTTTTATGCCACGTGTATAAACCAACAAAGTTCTAAACCATCCAACTAATAATCAGTGCTACTGTGTTAAAAAAAACTAATAATCAGTGCAAGGTTCTTGCTGCTTGCACTCTGTATGGTGCTGAAAAAAATTGACGACACTGTCCCTTTTTGCAAGTCACCCTTGCTGAATCTTCATACTAGCACCTTTAATCACAAAGTGTTGTTTCAGCATACGGGTAACTGTATTTGGCATGGGTTCTTGCTGTAGTTCCTTGCAGAACACTATTATCTAGCTAGCCCACTAATCTGTTTTTGTTACTAGAGTAACTGTATCTGCTTTTGCTTTGACTACAATATGGAATATTAACATATTATTACTGGGCGCAGCTTTTGAAGGATTTACACATAATGATGGAAAGAAAGAGAGCAGATCGGATGCAGACAACTCAGAAGGAGAGAAGAAGACTAAAATAGCCTCCTTCAAGAAAAAGGCAATTAACGCAGGGAACAAATTCAGACATTCCCTAAGGAGGAGAAGCAAAAAGAAGAATGAAAATCAGATTTCCATCGAGGACATAAGAGATGTTCAAGATCTACAGGCCGTTGAAGCATTTCGACAATGCTTGCATGATGAGGACTTGTTGCCACAACAACATGATGATTACCACATGATGCTGAGGTACAGAATCTGCTGATTTCAGGGTCTTAATCTGACTGTATGGTGTAGATTTCTTCCCAATAGCCCCACCTTAGGAAACCGTGTACCAATGTCAATTGCCTATGTGTGCTCAAGAGGCTATCATTATTACAGACATTGATAGTTGTTTTAATTTTCGAAAAAAAAAGATAATTGTTTTACTATCTGATGTTTATTTATATCAATCATGTGTAGGTTCCTGAAGGCACGGAAGTTTGATGTTGAGAAGGCAAAGCTTATGTGGTCTGATATGCTTACATGGAGAAAGGAATTTGGGACCGACAATATAGAGGTAAAGCAGAAACTTGTACAAATGTAGTATTACATGGATTTAGCATTTTTCTTGCTTAAGAGTAACTTCAGGATGTTGGCACTTTTTTTTTTTTACTCAGGAATTTGATTACGCTGAGTTAAACGAAGTTATGAAGTATTATCCACAGTTTTACCATGGGGTGGATAAAGATGGAAGACCTATCTATGTGGAGTTAATAGGAAAAGTTGATGCCAACAAGGTGCTGCAAGTAACAACTATAGACCGATATGTGAAATATCATGTCAAGGAGTTTGAGAAATGTTTCCAGATGAGATTTCCAGCTTGCTCAATTGCTGCAAAACGGCACCTGGACTCATGCACAACTATTCTGGATGTGCAAGGCGTGGTATGGCTCTTTACGAAACATTGCTGTCAAGTCTCAACCTTGAAATCACATTTTTTAAGACTTTGTAATTGACTACTTTTCTGTAATTCAAGGGACTGAAGAACTTCTCGAAATGTGCAAGGGAACTAATCACCCGACTGCAGAAGATTGACAGTGACAACTACCCAGAGGTAGGTGATCCTGTGATGGATGTTGGGTCACAAATTTCAGTTCTATCATTTACATTCTTAAAGATTTATTTCCTGTCATGCGGGCTTATCATTATACTTCTCATGGCCCAACAGTACAGTATCTAACATGTTCAGAATGCTGCTGCAGACATTATGCCGGATGTACATAATTAATGCTGGCCAAGGCTTCAAGATGTTATGGGGCACAATAAAGTCTTTTCTTGATCCAAAAACTGCTTCAAAGATTCATGTAAATATTTCTATTATGTAGGATTGATTTGATGCATAATTGTTAATCGATTTAGTACACAGATACTAACTATATTTCAATCTTTTCACTTGAAGGTTCTTGGAACCAAGTACCAAAACAAGCTACTTGAAATAATCGATGAGAGGTCAGAATCTTTAATCTTGTCTGTGCATGCCTATGTTCGTAGGTTTCCAGACTAATGCCTTTTTGGTTTCCATTCATGCAGTGAATTGCCAGAATTTTTTGGTGGCAAATGCAAGTGTGAAGAACATGGAGGTTGTCAGAGATCAGATAAAGGTCCTTGGAAGGATCCCACCACAATAAAGGTTGTGAACTCCTCCTCCAGAAAGAGAGGATATTTCATGCACACTGCTATTTGCTGGGCGTCTTGTGTTTGCTAATCTGACACATCTTCATTTCTTCCAGAGGGTCCTGAATGGCGAGGCAAACTACGACAGACAAATCGTGACCATATCAGGCACTGATGGCAAGATCATCGGTTATGCTAGGCCACAGCGCCCAAATGTAAGTTATATAAGCTTGGTTGGACATGAAGAGTTGTTGAACCATCTGTTCAATCTGTAATGAATACTTACTATGTTACTATTAAAGCAGGGAAAGGGCAGTGATGCATCTGCTGAGTCTGGGTCTGAAGTGGAAGATGTTACATCTCCTACTGCACCAAAGGCCCTCATAACGAACCCTTCTTTGACCCCTGTACATGAGGAGGCAAGTATATATCACATGTTGAGCGTACAATCAAGAAACCTGGCATTATCAGCAGTTCAGCATAGTCTGCATCAGTAACATTGTCAACTAAATATAGCGAATGATGTAAACAGGAAAAGTTTTTTTTTTGAAAAATGATCACCAAAGTATGATTATTCTTTTACAATTTTTTTACCTGAAACTGTTTTATAGGAATTTCTTCCCACGGTATATTTTTATATATTTTCTCAAAAGAAGCAAAGTCTAATTACAGTGAAGAAGTAAAAGTAAGGAAAAAAAACTAACCATCTATCTAAGAGCCTAGAAGCTAAAACTGTAAGCAGATATAACAACATATATAGCTGAAGGAAGCAAGAGCAAGAATGATGCTTATCTGAAGTTCTGCACCCAGTCTGAAGTGACCCATATGATTTCCTCTTGGCCCTGAGCACCAGCCGTTGCAATTCCTCCTCGAAGTGTTTTCTATAAGCATAAAAACTTGGAGGAACAGCCCTAAAAATGTAAGCATTCCTATAGTATTCCAAATGGCCCAAGCAACTAGAATGATTATTTCCATAGCAAAGGGCAGATTCAGCAGATGCCTGATATTGCCAATTTGATCTTGAATCCCAGCTGACAAGGCTGTCCAACTGGGGCATATGTTCTTCCAACAGATTTCAGCAAATGGGCAATGGAAGAAGAGGTGATCCCTTGATTCCACAACATAGTGATCACACATGACACAAGTGTAATCTTGAATGAAGTTCTTCCTCTGTAGGAGTGTGTTCAGTCTATCATTCAGAAGTAGCCAGAAAAATATTGGGTGCTTGAGCTGATTACAAGTTCTCCAAAGCCAGGTGGTGGCAAGAATTGAAATGGAATCTCCAAGTAATAGCTTTTAAGCCTGATCCTGAATTGCTGGACATTTACTGGAAATTACCAAGAATCAGGCTCATCCCCAAGGATAAGGCCATCTAACAGAGCTTCCATTTGCTGAAACTGATCAAATGCTTCTACTAACAAAGGCAAATGGAATTATTCTTTTAACATTCATTTGAACTGAAACTGATCAAATGCTTCTACTAGCAAAGGCAAATGGAATTATTCTTTTAACACTCATTTGAACTGAAATTGATCAAATGCTTCTATTAACAAAGGCAAATGGAATTATTCTTTTAACATTCATTTGAACTGCAAAGGCCCTTGCATCCAAATACTCCAATGTTGAGTAATATAGAATTTGTATAAATATGCTATCCAGACAACCATGGAAGATACCCCATGGCTACTACTTAGTGCCACCTTTATTACTGCAATACATGTTTCTAACAGGTAACCTCTTACTATTTCAGTCAAAATTTGCAGCACATGCATCCACGTCTGCTGCTCACCCCACTATTGAAGACAGCATCCCTGTTGTTGACAAGGTTGTGGACGACGGATGGAGCAGCCCCAGAGCTAGTCCAGTGTCTTCTTCCTCTGGTATTTTATGTTGTTGCTTTACTTTTTACTTTCATGGAAAGCCCTTGTCAAGTTGTCCAAAATAACTAGACCTTTTCTTACTTTTATTTCAAAATAGTTATGAGTGTATTCCAGAAAAAAAATAGTTATCGACTCCAAGAGGTAGTCTGTGCATTCCTATGCACTGGTATACTTTTAAGTTTTAACTACATAGTAGATAGTTACATAAATTATCTATAGAGTTATTTTTTATCCACAAATACATGTACCACCATAACCCTTTGAGCTACTTCTATTTTATTAGTTTAGTCTAATCATGCTATTATTAGAGTGTAACCCTGAAAATAACCCTACCGCTTGATTGATATGCAAGCGTGTATTGTGTGTTTGTTGATTAACCTGTTTTCTTAACATGTTTACCCAGGTTCATTATCCTTGAGAAATCTGCCGACCACATTCGAAGGAATTCGGACCTTGGCTGTCGCATGGCTGACAGTCTTCATCATGACCCTTTTCGCCATGCTTCGAAGTATCCCGAGCAGAATGGCCAAAAGGCTCTCGAACCAATCCAATGATCACGACCACTATTACGTGGACTGCCCTCAAGAGCAAGAGTACAAGGAGGAGTTCCGACCTCCGTCTCCTGCCCCGGCCTACACAGAGAAGGATATCCTTTCAACTCTGGTAAGACGGCTAGGTGAGCTGGAGGAGAAGGTGCAGGCGCTTGAAAAAAAGCCATCCGAGATGCCATTCGAGAAGGAAGAGCTGCTCAATGCGTCCGCCCGCCGCGTGGACGCCTTGGAAGCCGACTTGATTTCTACAAAGAAGGTAGGCTCTTTTTTGGCTTAAAGCATATTAACTTTACGGATTTAGTCTGAATTTGCTATGTTTAAAGAGATATGTACTCCTGTAACAAATCAACAAGGTTATGATGAATTGTTTCTTCTGGTTTTCATCTACAGGCCCTCTACGAGGCGCTGATGCGTCAGGACGAGCTGCTCGCATTCATCGACAAGCAAGACATGCTCAAGTTCCGCGTATGTCGCAGTCAGCCCACGCCGTTATTTTTTCCAGACACCTGAAGATGGTACTACCATCTTTAAGGTCTTCTGCTACCTCTTCTGTACTAATGCGTGCCCTTCGTGCATATACGCATTGCAGAAGAAGAAATTCTGCTTTTGAGGAGCTTAAACGACGATGAGGGGGAGGGAGACACTTCATCGGCGGAGCTGTTGGTGCGTAAATACTGGAACCGATCGGACGATCATGCTCTCCGTGCGCAGAGCTGACCCTTCGTACATATTTATGTATATGTCATGGGCGTAAATGCATGTAATTTGTGTATGGGAAAAGAAGGCGTGCTGTATATCTGTTTGTATATTGGGCTGCGGACTGCTGAGGCTGAGGATCCTGAAATCACCACGGTATATGATGTGTTGGAGTTGTCGTTGTTCCATGTACATGATCAAATTTGCATCATATGATTGAATGTGTGATGATTTTTTTGTAGCATGGTCAGTTTGTATAGTATATATATCATTGGATGAACCGATTGTGACCTTGTGCTATGTTTTGTGACGCTTGATTTTTTGTCGCATCTTTTTAATTCGACCGATTCATGGTGATGGAAATTTGAATTCCAAGGGAGGGCTTGTTTCCTGAAGCACGCGTGACATGTTCAAAAACCCAGATTCCGAATTAACGAAAAGGTGGAAAGTCGAAAAGGATCCTTCTGATTGTCGAACAAAGAGTATCCTTGTCTTGGTATTTAATGGTTTTCCTACTTTATTGTACTGCTGTTCAATGTTGAGATGAACGCCATGCGGCCTTATTAACTTTATGGATCTAGTCTGAATTTTCGCGATTACACTGTTACCAAGAATGAGGTTCAGCTTCATAATTTGCACAAGCAAAATTTTGACACTTTTGGATGGTTGCCAATATTTTGATACGCATATGTTCCATAGCCAATTCTAGTTTGATTTTCTTACCAACAGTGACACGACCAAAACCAAAAATTCTGGTTGATTTGGCTTGGGCTTGAAGCAAACACAACATTAATTTCTAATTTGTTTACTACTACTGAAAAATTCCCTTCAGCTTCATAACTTGTGTGCGGACTTATTGCCATACATTCATTTATACATACTTTCTCGAATAATATTTGTCCGCGAGGATTACACCGTTCGACACAAACTATTTTACCTCGCTGGGAAGCCACAAGCAAGTGTTCCCAACCTGAACACACGTTCCCAGCAAATAGGCTCAAGGGTATGGAAATGAAACAGATCTCCAAAAGAAGCAAAAAAACGAAGAAGAAAAAAAACACAAGATTGATCGTCAAAAGAACAAACAGTCGCCAGGATCTTCAGACTAAACGTCAGCTGGCAGTGGGGAACACGGAATCCCGAGCATCAACGGCGCGATTCGTCTCGCGTAGGTGGAAGATGCTGAGCCGAGGAGCCTAGGTAGGTGCGTGGTTGTATTTCCTGAACACCCTCTCCTGGTTCTCCCTCCACCACTCCTCGGCCTGCTGCTCGGCGAATCTCCTCTTGCTAACAAAGGTTTTCAAGAGAAAGAACCGTAAGTAAATATGCACTAGCACCTTGCCACCTTCAGAGTTTTGTTATTGGGTTGTTATGTGGTACAGATGCCTCGAACAAGTTGTTGAGATGTATGCCCCTCACTCTCAGAAAAAAAAAAGTTGAGATGTATGCATAAAGCAGTAAAAGGGGTGGGAATGGAGTACCTGAACCGGACACGCTTGAATACTTTGGTGCCGTCTCTCAGCTGAATAAGTGTGACATAAACTCCTGGCTCAAACTGCTCGATCAGCTGCACCTCACCATGGGTGCCATACTTTGGTGCAAAGTCGCCTGGAGCCCTCCCATTGCTCTCCATGATTCGATGGCATGGAGATTCGCTTGTCAAGGAAGTGCCATCCAGGTTACCCATGCTAGCTGACCTGCCATGGTGTGTTATTTCATGCATCCCGCCAATGGGGAGGCGAGGCTGTTCATTTCCAGAAATGGCCTCCGGTGGATGACTACACTGTCCAGTGAGATACTTCTCTGATTGGCTTTGCAAGTCTTTGATACTGTCAGAGAATTCAGCAGGCACCTTGTCTGCAATCCCTTTGAGCTGAATATTGAAAGGATGTGAAGTTATGAGTATCCACTAATACAGATCGACAAAACATGGAACAACTCTTGCTATATGAGCCACTAAATACAAAAGTAATACCTCATTGCTCGTTTCATTTGATTATCCCTGAAGCACACCTCTTATTGTATTTTTATTGGATTAATTATATAGAGGTGTGAACACTTTAAGTGGTGTACCATAGAAGAAAGCACAATAAATATGGCAGCATGATAGGTACAAGAGGGCTCCAATAAAGTTCAAGTTGCGTACGTAGCTTGAAGTAGTAGTCTACTATACCTCTGTGTCAAGAAACCTAATAAAGTCCAACATGGAATTGCGTCTGGTAGATTCTTCTGCAGCTAGAGAGGCAGCGCTTTTAGCTCTTCTTTCTGTTTTCTGTAGTTGCTCATCCTGGACTTCACATTTCTGTTTTAGCTTATTAACCTATCAAAATTATATGATTTTATCAAAATCAGCTAACCGTGCTAAAGCCAAGAAGATACAGTAAAAAAAGAAAAAAAAGAAAAGACCTAGACCTAGACTTCTAAATCATACCTGAGTTTGCAACTTTGAGATGTCTTGATTCAGCGTCTCATTAGTCTTCTTCAGGTTATCGATATCTTTGGTGTCACTTTTAACAGACAGAGCACTCGTCATTGCTGGAGATGGACTTGGCTTCTTATGAGATTGTGACACCACGGGCATGCCCATTCCCATTGGCGCCATGTTTACTCCCATTCCCATTCCCATTCCCATACCCATTCCGCCCATTCCCCCCATTCCTCCCATTCCTCCCATTCCCATAGGCTTTACAAAACTAGTTGGGACTGCCAAAGCTGTAGCAGGACCTTGGGGTGCCCTCGCATTGGACACAGGGTCAGGTTTCATCTCACTTCTAACTGATTTTGCATCCGCATACTTGACTGGCTCTGCTGTTGCTGCTGTTGCTAGCCTTGAAGGCCTTATGTCTGGCCTCTCTGACTTATCTTTGATATCAACAGATCGACGAGTCATGACACTCTTTTTGTTATTATATGGACTATTAGTGCCGCCGCTATCTGCAGCTTTCAGTTTCATGAAACATGAATCACATACACGATGTGGCTTGCCAGGAGTTGGTGCCAACGCAGCCTTCAGGACCTTCCTTGAACTACATGCATGGCAATGCACAAGCCCGCAATTGTAACAATTGTGCCGCTTTCTTGTGAAACCAAATGGTTGCCTACACCCTGAGCAGACAGACTGATCTGCGCCTGAAACCCACTTATGTATGCAAATGCATGTCGTAAAATTTGAACCACATGCTATACTTTTAACGTGACGGTCTTTTAACGCGTCCACGATAGTTGGTTTCTTTTTATCTTCAATACCACCATGTCCCAGCCTTCCATTGGCCCCCATACCCCAGGTATATACTTCGCTCCGTGAAGTCAAGACTGCAACATGGTTAGAGCCACATGAGATCTCTTCAACCAACTCACTGTTCAACTTGTCTTGTACTTGGCAAGGTAGTTTACCATCGGCTTTTGGATTCCCAAGTTGACCATTACTAGAGCTACCCATTGTGAAGACATGACCAGATGTGGCGAGTGCAACAGTCATACTATGTCCACAGGCTACCTGATGGAAATTATTATCAACAAGGGCTTGAACAACAGTGGGAACTAGCCGAGCCTCCTTGTCTCCATGACCCAAGCGATTCTTATCTCCATCACCCCAGGTGAATAGCTTCCTGGATACCACATTCATGCCTGTCTGACTATTGGTCTCCACAATTGCTGCGGAATGCCAAACACCACATGCAACTTTCATCGTTCTGAACCCACTCAAAGATTCAACTTCCTTTGGATAGGAAACACTATCACGATTTCCATGCCCAAGAGCACCAAATGTCCCATCACCAAAAGTGAATACTTTTCCACTTGACATGGCAAGTGCTGAATGCCACGAGCCACATGCAACAGACAACACTTGAAGCCCTTCTAAAGGTCCTGACACTCGCTTTGGAAGCCAGTGGCTAGCCCCAAGGCCATGTCCTAGCAATCCAGCATTGTAAGAACCATCACCCCAATTGTACAAATCACCAGAGGCAGTTACAGCACAAGTATGAAACTCTCCGCATGCAATATACTCCACGTTGGACACTGCTAAAGACTCAACAAGTTTGGGGCGACTAATATCTTCATCAGTTCCATGACCAAGCCGCCCACCAAGTTCTTCACCCCAAGTGAATACTTCTCCTTGTCTGGTAGTAAGAGCAATGTGCCTCGAACCACATGATATCTGCTGTACGTCCAAAACAACATCCGACTCAAGAGGTTTAGGAATCAAAACATCTGTTTTGGAGCACAAAAAGTTTGAGGATCCATCTGGGGGGAGCACATCAGTCCACACCTCACCCCATACATAAACATCACCAAGGGATTCTATATCATCTGGTCCAGAACCTTGACTGGAAGAACTAGGGACGCTGCTGGATATACTAATCCGACTACTGTCTCCCGTACTTACTCTTAGCATATTTGCACGATCTGATCTAACATCTGCTCTTGAAGAATTCAATGAATAGGCTGCGCCATAACCAGCTGAGTAATAACTGCGGTTAATACTTGAGGCAATCTCTAGTCTTGTATCATACGCATCTTGATATTGGGACACTTCCTGAAAAAGCGATACGCGTGTTAAACAAAAACATTCTGAAATTTATGACCAAGTGTAAGCCACTCTCCAATCTTCGCCTGGTACAAGGAGCGGTAAGATGGATACATGATAGGGAATCAGATGGTAACTAATCCACACAACAAATAAGAATTAAATGGCTCCCAAGCATTGTTTTCTTAGCACAGGACTGTCGTAAATCACATCTGTGCGCAAGTATAAACTCTTCTAGTTTAACAGTTATAATCTTGTATGCTCAAATAAGATAAGTAACATAGTTTACGTGCACCATTATTGGGTAGCTTAGGGAAGTTGAAGCACCTCACAAGTCACTAGTAGTTTCTAAAAATTATGGCTTCTAAAGGAAGCAAGCCGTTGCAAAAGGACTTAACTAATTGATAGATGGATATCAGAATGATGTCTCAATTACTTTATAGAGGAATGCTTATAATATTTGTATTGATTGTAAATAATGAAATAGATTGTTTAGAAGACCAACAACTTACATCAGAAAATGATATTCTATCACTTTGGAAATCTGTTGGAAAATTTACACGGCATGAAGTAATCAGTGTCTCAAGTGTTGAAAACCACACTTCAACCTCTGCTTGATCCTTGCAAACCTGTTGATCAGCTAGAATTCCGTGTCATTATTGTCTTCGATAGATCATCGTACGAAGCATATCAAACATGAAGCATTTCACATCAGTTCAAACGAGTATAAAGAATTTATCTTTTACCAGATCAAGGGAACGCTGGCCGTTCTTGTATATCAGTGAAAATGACAGGTAATCCTTCTCAGGGCGTAGAAACCTCCTAAAAACAGCCTGTCAAAGAAAGGGCAAATGCATAAGATCCCAATTCCGGATGTCAAATAAAATTAAACTGAAATACTACATAAACTCATCTTAGTAAATTCTTGGATATAAAATTTGATCCTGTGAATGTAAACCAACAACGTAACCACCAACAGTTAACTGATCAATGGTAATTCAACTTACAGTTCTCTGTCCAGGTATGATTTTGGACACGGAAGACAGTCTGAGACACTTTTCCTTGTTGTGCGAGTACCAAACTAATGCTGTTTCATCCTGTAATGAGAAAATAAGGACTTGTGTTCTCATCCTGTAATAAGAACATGGACACTGGTACCACACAAACACACACAAAAACTTACACTAGAAAGTCTGAACTCACGAATCTTGGGTTTTCCCTTCCGACTATACTTGATAAGCTTGCTGCCTTTCTTTAAAGTAATAACGGCCTTTCGGACATGTAAAATATAGTGCAGATTAGCATTGCTGATTATTTCAATAAATAAATGTGTGTCCAACCAAAAAAGGCAAATGATACACAGCACAGTATGTGGAGTCTCACGTTATCATCTGGTGTCATCTAAACTGCAACAGGTCACCATTCTATTTTCACCTTTTGATTACTTGTGTCTGCACAGATAAGCTCATAATGGGGTACCGGCATCACAACAGGCAGATAAAAAATGAATATATATAGGCGAATGAATGTGATTTTGGTGCCTAAGTATTCCCCGCATCCCCATTGCGAGTGTGAAGGTGGTTATGAACTTATAATGCACTGTTCCAAAACTATTTAAAAAGGATTGTTTACACAATATATGTAAACATGGAAATGTCAACATGAAATTCAGCCTTGGTATCGCCAACAAAAAAAAACATGGATAATGCAGGACTATGTTCCCGGTAATAGCAACGAATTCGGATATCAAAATTTGCAGGTCTACATGACTATCTATACGACATCTGTGATTTTTTCAGAACTCCTGAAACATTCTATCACGCACAAAAACTGTAAAAGGGGGACACGAGCTCGCCTGAACAATTTATGGTTCAGCTGCGCATTTCATTTGCAGATGTCACCAGGCACAGGTTCTCCCTTTAATCTACGGAATGTGCACTAAACTGTCGAAAATAAACCGCAGCCGCACCTTGGGCAGCGCCAACCGAGATCGATCTTGGGCGTTGAAGAGGGAGAATCTGATCGAACAACTAATGTGTTAGATTAATCAACAGGGTACCAACCAAGCAGGGACGGACTGGAACAACCGGCCCAATCAAAGCAAGGGTTCCTTACCAGCAGACGGAGGATCCAGTCCGAGTCGCTTATGCGAGGAGGCTTGGGCGGGTAGCTGCGTCCCGTCGCCGGCGGCGAGGTCGCCGATGGTGGGGCATTACGAGGTACGCGAGGCAGAAAAGGAGGAGAAATCTCCGCACGGACCAAAGAAATCCAGCCGGTCTGGGCGGGTCTCCGATCCGCTCCGCGGCAATTCGGTGGATGGGAGGAGAGAGTGGCTCCCGCGAGGTGGCGGGGGGATGCATGGCGAGGAGCGGAGCGGCGGGTTCGGCGGCGCCGGACGCGGGAAACGGATGGATCCGACTCGCCGGGATTGCCGGGGAGGAGGGGACGAGGTGGGGAAAATATCAAATGACACTACCACCACACACATGCTCCCCATTTTTAGAAACTGCATGCATGTGGTTGAACGTCATAAAAAAAAGACTACACCGGCACATACAACGGAGGATTTCTACCCCCATTAGGGCTCATTCGGTTTGAAGGAAATCTAACCGTAGAAATTTGGAGTAGTATAGGAATTTGATAGGATGGCACTTGTCACCTTAAGAAATTGACTTGCCTCGTTCCTACGCGTAAAATAAGCTTTGAGTAGATGTGTAGTTTCCTCCAAAAGCATAGGAAATGAATAGTATTCCTACGAAATTCCTTTACGCATTTCCTACAAACTGAATGCATATATAAGAAATTTTCCTCTGGAATCCTTATTTCCATGTTTTTCCTATAAAAATCCTTCAAACCGAATGAGGCCTAAGTTTTACTAGCATATAGCATATCCGTGATTCGTGGACTCCGAAAAGATTAACTCATTATTTTTCGGGTCTCCCCCTCATAATAACAATCCCGAAATCTGGTCTTACTTACAAATATGTTTAACTTATATTCACGCAACCATTCATGCAAATCCAATAATTTTATTTATTTAACTAGACCAAATCCATTTAATTCATTCACTCTCTCTGTCCCTTGATTTTTGAAGTGGCTTCCTGATTTTCACACAATTTATAAATGTATATAAATTGATGTATTCTTATGCAAAGAGTATAGTGGAATTTTTTAATTAAATAATGAACATGTTTTTTAGCACAAGCACATACTAGGTCAACTGGGTGGGGCCTTTGGGGTCATGAGTTCCAATCCCACAAAGCACAAATATTTTTCGCTGCTCCTTAGTATGTAGAAAAAGGGCACAATACATGCCCTCCTAACATATTTTATTTAACATATCTAGCTAATTTAAATGGGGTGAAAACACATATATATATATTCGCTACTTCTTAGTCTACCAAAAAAAAAGGTGCATTGCAGGCCCTTCTAACATACTCCCTCCGTCTCAAAATAAGTGTCTCAACTTTGTATTAGCTCTAGTATAAAATTGTACTAAGGCTGGTCGTAATGGTAGTATCATAGGTAGTATCATGCATGCCAACTAAGCAATTTTAATGAGGTGGCATAGTATTAAATGAAGAAAGAGAGGATGTAGTATCATATCATGATACCGTATCATAATAAATTATATGCTACTTTGTGTCATGCATGGCAATAAATAAAATACTACATGATACTAATATATAATACTATGCATTAGGGAGGTAGTATCACACACTAGTATCATATGCATGATACTAGTATATGATACTCCCCATTACAATCAGTCTAAGCTTGAGACACTTATTTTAGAACGGATGGACTACTTTATTCAACATGTGTAGCCAATTTAAATGAGGTAGAAGACATTTAATATTCCATGACAATTAATTAGGTTAATTAAGGTTATACCATAAAAAGATTTTTATATTAGTTAACAAGAACGACTAATAGCACAGTTGGATACTAAGCATTTTTTGGTGAAATTACATATATAGATTATTTTAATCCGAGTTACGCTTGCAAAGTTATAGCACAATCATTTTAACATATCCTTTGTACTCCCTCTGTCCTATAATGTAAGACGTTTTTTTACTCTAGTGTTGTGTAAAAAACCATCTTACATTATGGGACGAAGGGGGTAAATTATAACCAGGGACCTAAATGGGCTGAAAATAGAGTGAACTGGGTCTACTATAGCTCGACGCGGAATACTAGCCAGCGCTCAGGTGCGCGTGACAGTGGCTACAGAAGTTGGGCTGAAGCCCAACAGATAGAGAGAAAGAGGAGGGACTTAATACGGGACCGCGAGTTATTTAAAATGAACACCAGGGGGCTTCTATAAAACATACGGAAGAAGTACTCCATACTTTATTAGTAGGTATAGATTCACATGAGGTTTTGTTTGCCATGATTAAAACTCAAATTTAAATGTGTCAAAAGATGTGTGGTTTATTTTTTATGGATTGTTCACAGGACATGTGTACATCACCCAAACTTTTCAAAATACACGATGAAAAAACAAAAACAAAATGGCATGATAAGCGTCCAAGAGGACAAAAGAAAAAACTGACATTTTTCATGTTGAAACTGTCTTTTTTGTTTCTCTTTGTATATTTCAATTTTTATTTTATTTTGTAGGGGGGGGGGGTGGATATATGTCTTTTGAACATTCACAATTGTTTTGAGAATTTTTGAAACTTTTAAATTTGTTTTTTTCTAAACTAGAAGCATGAGAGCATATGAATGGTGGTACTACTGGATATTCTTTTGGGGGTAGTGATAGGGTTTTTTTATCATAGCACTCCCTCCATTCAGAAATACAATATGTTCTAACCTTTTTATGAATCGTTGTATGACACGTTTTATTGTGTTTGTTCACTCATTTCAATCCGTATGTAGTCTACATTAAATATCTAAAACATCTTATATTTGTGAATGAAGGAAGTAGTTGTCTTGATGTTGATGTATGATTGTTTAGCGCATCAACTTGTGCTGCTAATCAGTAGGCCTTTGTCACTATTTTCTGATGTACGTATAAAATTTTGGAATGTTCTTGATACCCTCATGACACTTACTTCTTCGACCTAGCCCATCTGCAAAAACTAAACCAGCACATACAACGGAGGATTTCTACTCCCATTGTTCCTATTTACATGATGGCGTTGTTTTCGATGATTTAAAACTTGAATTTAAATGTGTCAAAATATTTCTGATATTTTTTATGAATTGTTCATATGACATGTGTACATCCCCCAAAAAATTCAAATAACACGACGAAAAAAAAGACGGCATGAGAAGTGTCCAAGATGACAAAAGAAAAAACTGACATTATTCATGTTGAATCTGTCTTTTTTGTTTCTTGTATATTTCAAATTTTTATTTGATTCTTTTAGAGGGGGTGGACACATGTCTTTTGAACTTCCACAATTGTTTTGAGAATTTTTGAAACTTTTAAATTGTTTTTTCTAAACTAGAAGCATGAGAGCATATGAATGGTAGTATTATTGAACATTCATTTGGGGCGGTGATAGTTTTTTTTATCATAGTACTCGCTCCATTCACAAATATAATATGTTCTAAAAAATTATGAATCGTTGTATGTAGACATGTTTTAGTGTGTTTGTTCACTTATTTCAATCCGTATGTAGTCTATATCAAATATCTAAAACATATATATTTGTGAACGAAGGAAGTACTTGTTTGGATGTTGATGTATAAGCTGAGCGTAGGAGGAACTATGCTCAAATTTTATGTGCGAAGGTGAGACTTGAAATCAGATTGTTTACCGCATCAACTTGTGCTGCTAACCGGTATGACTCTAGGCCTTTCTCACTATTTTCTAATGTACATGTAGAATTTTTCAAATGTTCTCGATACCCTCATGAAACTTACTTCTTCGAGCTAGCCCATCTGCAAAAATTACACCGGCACATGCAATGGAGGATTTCTATTCCCATTGTTCCTATTTACATGATGGCGTTGATTTCCATAATTAAAAAATCAAATTTAAATGTGTCAAAGACTTTTGATTTTTTTTATGAATTGTTCAAGGGACATGTGTACCCCCAAAAATTCAAAATACATGTTGAAAAACAAAAAAAAGGCATGAAAAGTGCCCAATAGGACAAAAGAAAAACTGGCATTATTCATGTCGAATCTGTCTTTTTTGTTTCTCTTTGTATATTTCGTTTTATTTTATTTTTTTTAGAGGCGGTGGGCACATGTCTTTTTTGAACATTCACAATTGTTTTGAGAATTTTTGAAACTTTTAAATTTGTTTTTTTCTAAACTAGAAGCATGAGAGCATACGAATAGTGGTATTACCGGATATTCTTTTTGGGGCAGTGATATATTTTTTATCATAGTACTCCCTCCATTCACAAATACAATATGTTCTAACTTTTTTGTGAATCGTTTTTGAAGGAAATATGCCCTAGAGGCAATAATAAAGTTGTTATTTATGTTTCCTTATATCATGATAAATGTTTATTATCCATGTTAAAATTGTATTAACCGGAAACTTAGTACATGTGTGAATACATGGACAAACAAAGTGTCACTAGTATGCCTCTACTTGACTAGCTAGTTGAATCAATAATGGTTATGTTTCCTAACCATGGACAAAGAGTTGTCACTTGATAAACGGGGTCACATCATTAGAGAATGATGTGATTGACTTGACCCATCCGTTAGCTTAGCACGATGATCGTTTAGTTTGTTGCTATTGCTTTTTCCATAACTTATACATGTTCCTATGACTATGAGATCATGCAACTCCCAAATACCGGAGGAACACTTAGTGTGCTATCAAACGTCACAACGTAACTGGGTGAGTATAAAGATGCTCTACAGGTGTCTTCGATGGTGTTTGTTGAGTTGGCATAGATCGAGATTAGGATTTGTCACTCCATGTACCGGAGAGGTATCTCTGGGCCCTCTCGGTAATGCGCATCACTATAAGCCTTGCAAGCAATGTGACTAATGAGTTAGTTACGGGATGATGCATTACGGAACGAGTAAAGAGACTTGCCGATAACAAGATTGAACTAGATATTGAGATACCGACGATCGAATCTCGCGCAAGTAACATACCGATGACAAAGGGAACAACGTATGTTGTTATGCGGTTTGACCGATAAAGATCTTCATAGAATATGTGGGAGCCAATATGAGCATCCAGGTTCCACTATTGGTTATTGACCGGAGATGAGTCTAGGTCATGTCTACATAGTTCTTGAACCCGTAGGGTCCGCACGCTTAAACGTTCGGTGACGATCGGTATTATGAGTTTATGTGTTTTGATGTACCGAAGGTTGTTCGGAGTCCCGGATGTGATCACGGACATGACGAGGAGTCTCAAAATGGTAGAGATGTAAAGATCAATATATTGGAAGCCTATGTTTGGACATCGAAATGGTTCCGGATGAGTTCATGCATTTTCCGGAGTACCGGGAGGTTACCGGAATCCCCTGGGAGTCAATGGGCCTTAATAGGCCATAGTGGAAAGGAGAAGGAGGCGGCCAAGGTGGGGGCGCGCCCCCAAGCCCAATCTGAATTGGGAGGGGGCGGGCCTCCTTTCCTTCTCTCCTTCTCCCCCTTCCTTCCCTCTCCTACTCCAACTAGGAAGAGGGAATCCTACTCCCACCGGGAGTAGGACTCCCCCTTGGCCACGCCTAGGAGGCCGGCCCTCCCCCTCCACTCCTTTATATACGGGGGGAGGGGGCACCCCATAGACACACAAGTTGGTCATTGATCTCTTAGCCGTGTGCGGTGCCCCCCTCCACCATAATCCACCTCGGTCATATCGTTGCAGTGCTTAGGCGAAGCCCCTGCGCCGGTAGCTTCATCATCACCGTCATCACGTCGTCGTGCTAACGAAGCTCTCCCTCGACACTCTGCTGGATCGTGAGTTCGTGGGACGTCACCGAGCCGAACGTGTGCAGATCGCGGAGGTGCCGTACTTTCAGTACTAGGATCAGTCGGTCGTGAAGACGTATGACTACATCAACCGCATTGCCATAACGCTTCCGCTTACGGTCTACGAGGGTATGTAGACAACACTCTCCCCTCTCGTTGATATGCATCACCATGATTTTGCGTGTGCGTAGGAAAATTTTGAAATTACTACGTTCCCCAACAGTGGCATCCGAGCCAGGTCTATGCATAGATGTTATATGCATGAGTAGAACACAAAGGAGTTGTGGGCATGGATATATACATATTGCTTGCCGTCACTAGTTGATTCTTGATTCAGCGGTATTGTTGGATGAAGTGGCTCAGACCGACATTACGCGTACACTTACGCGAGACTAGTTCTATCGACGTGCTTCGCACACAGGTGGCTAGTGGGTGTCTGTTTCTCCAACTTTAGTTGAATCGGATTCAATGAACATGGTTTTTTTTCTGAAGATCAAAAAACAATCACTATACCGCATTGTGATTTTTGATGCGTAGGTAAGAACGGTTCTTGCTCAGCCCGTAGCAGCCACGTAAAACTTGCAACAATGAAGTAGAGGACTTCTAACTTGTTTTTTGTTGGGTAACGTAGTAATTTCAAAAAAATTCCTACGCACACGCAAGATCATGGTGATGCATAGCAACGAGAGGGGAGAGTGTTGTCTAGATACCCTTGTAGACCGGAAGCGGAAGCGTTAGCACAACGCGGTTGATGTAGTCGTACGTCTTCACGGCCCGACCGATCAAGCACCGAAACTACGGCACCTCTGAGTTCTAGCACACGTTCAGCTCGATGACGATCCCCGGACTCCGATCCAGCAAAGTGTCGGGGATGAGTTCCGTCAGCATGACGGCGTGGTGACGATCTTGATGTTCTACCGTCGCAGGGCTTCGCCTAAGCACCGCTACAATATTATCGAGGATTATGGTGGAGGGGGGCACCGCACACGGCTAAGAGATCAATGATCAATTGTTGTGTCTATGGGGTGCCCCCTGCCCCCGTATATAAAGGAGTGGAGGAGGGGGCCGGCCAAGGAGGGTGGCGCGCCCAGGGGGGGAGTCCAACTCCCACCGGGAGTAGGACTCCCCTTTTTCCTATTAGGAGTAGGAGAGGGAAGGAAGAGGAAGGAGGGAGGAAGGAAAGGGGGGCGGCCCCCTTCCCAATTCGGATTGGGCTTGGGGGGGGCGCCCCATCCCTTGCTCCTTTCCCCTCCTTTCCACTAAGGCCCAATAAGGCCCATATACCTCCCGAGGGGTTCCGATAACCTCCCGGTGATCCGGTATTGTCCCAATCTCACCCGGAACCTTTCCGGTGTCCAAATATAGTCGTCCAATATATTGATCTTTATGTCTCGACCATTTCGAGACTCCTCGTCAAGTTCGTGATCACATACGGGACTCCGAACAACCTTCGGTACATCAAAATATATAAACTCATAATGAAACTGTCATCGTAACGTTAAGCGTGCGGACCCTACGGGTTCGAGAACAATGTAGACATGACCGAGACACGTCTCTGGTCAATAACCAATAGCGGAACCTGGATGCTCATATTGGCTCCTACATATTCTACGAAGATCTTTATCGGTCAGACCGCATAACAACATACGTTGTTCCCTTTGTCATCGGTATGTTACTTGCCCGAGATTCGATCGTCGGTATCTCAATACCTAGTTCAATCTCGTTACCGGCAAGTCTCTTTGCTCGTTCCGTAATACATCATCTTGCAACTAACTTATTAGTTGCATTGCTTGCAAGGCTTAAGTGATGTGCATTACCGAGAGGGCCCAGAGATACCTCTCCGACAATCAGAGCGACAAATCCTAATCTCGAAATACGCCAACCCAACATGTACCTTTGGAGACACCTGTAGAGCACCTTTATAATCACCCAGTTACGTTGTGACGTTTGGTAGCACACAAAGTGTTCCTCCGGTAAACGGGAGTTGCATAATCTCATAGTCATAGGAACATGTATAAGTCATGAAGAAAGCAATAGCAACATACTAAATGATCGGGTGCTAAGCTAATGGAATGGGTCATGTCAATCACATCATTCTCCTAATGATGTGATCCCGTTAATTAAATGACAACTCATGTCTATGGTTAGGAAACATAACCATCTTCGATTAACGAGCTAGTCAAGTAGAGGCATACTAGTGACACTTTGTTTGTCTATGTATTCACACAAGTATTACGTTTCCGGTTAATACAATTCTAGCATGAATAATAAACATTTATCATGATATAAGGAAATAAATAATAACTTTATTATTGCTTCTAGGGCATATTTCCTTCAGTCTCCCACTTGCACTAGAGTCAATAATCTAGATTACACAGTAATGATTCTAACACCCATGGAGCCTTGGTGCTGATCATGTTTTGCTCATGGAAGAGGCTTAGTCAATGGGTCTGCTACATATCCGTATGTATCTTGCAAATCTCTATGTCTCCCACCTGGACTAGATCCCGGATGGAATTGAAGCATCTCTTGATGTGCTTGGTTCTCTTGTGAAATCTGGATTTCTTTGCCAAGGCAATTGCACCAGTATTGTCACAAAAGATTTTCATTGGACCCGATGCACTAGGTATGACACCTAGATCGGATATGAACTCCTTCATCCAGACTCCTTCGTTTGCTGCTTCCGAAGCAGCTATGTACTCCGCTTCACATGTAGATCTCGCCACGACGCTTTGTTTAGAACTGCACCAACTGATAGCTCCACCGTTTAATGTAAATACATATCCGATTTGCGATTTAGAATCGTCCAGATCAGTGTCAAAGCTTGCATCAACGTAACCATTTACGATGAGCTCTTTGTCACCTCCATATACGAGAAACATATCCTTAGTCCTTTTCAGGTATTTCAGGATGTTCTTGACCGCTGTCCAGTGATCCACTCCTGGATTACTTTGGTACCTCCCTGCTAGACTTATAGCAAGGCACACATCAGGTCTGGTACACAGCATTGCATACATGATAGAGCCTATGGCTGAAGCATAGGGAACATCTTTCATTTTCTCTCTATCTTCTGCAGTGGTCGGGCATTGAGTCTTACTCAACTTCACACCTTGTAACATAGGCAAGAATCCTTTCTTTGCTTGATCCATTTTGAACTTCTTCAAAACTTTGTCAAGGTATGTGCTTTGTGAAAGTCCAATTAAGCGTCTTGATCTATCTCTATAGATCTTAATGCCCAATATGTAAGCAGCTTCACCGAGGTCTTTCATTGAAAAACTCTTATTCAAGTATCCCTTTATGCTATCCAGAAATTCTATATCATTTCCGATTAGCAATATGTCATCCACATATAATATCAGAAATGCTACAGAGCTCCCACTCACTTTCTTGTAAATACAGGCTTCTCCAAAAGTCTGTATAAAACCAAATGCTTTGATCACACTATCAAAGCGTTTATTCCAACTCCGAGATGCTTGCACCAGTCCATA